>NW_004444262.1:0-1027 GCF_000243295.1 Trichechus manatus latirostris
ATTTGAAACTGAAGTTTAAGAAAGTTGGCTCAAGTGAAAATTTCTTCTTTTTATCCTTCCCTCTCTATACTTAATATTAGTAGAATTTAGAAGATTTTCCTGCCATAAGCAGATGCTGCTTATGAAATAGCATAGAAAAAAGTGTTTGAAGAGTTTGGTTTTTAGTTCTCTGTTATTCTCTTAATTTGAGGTTTTACATTTATGTACATTCATGTACATCTTTCCTCCAGGCCTCATTGTTGAATCATTTCGTTATGAAGTACTTGGGAACAAATTATTGACAAATGACAGTGGTACATCGTTACCAGCTTAAATTGTCTTTCAGTAGAACTCCAATGTTGCTTTATGGAAAACTACCAAGTAGTTGTGATTACTTAGTCCTTCTCAAACTGTAGAATACGTAGAATTTCTATAGAGCTTGTTAAAAAATAGATTCCCAGGTCTCATCCCCAGAGATTCTAATTCAGTATGTCTGGTGCCGAGAACTTGCATTTATAATAATCTCAGGTTCTGCTGCCAATCAAAATACTTTGAGTCATACTGAACTAGATAATGTTCAATTTGTGAGAATGTTCAGACCCTTGGAAAATAAAAAGGTTAATTCTTTGAGCTTGAGGACCTTTTACAGGATGTTTTATGGTCCTATGTGACATAATTATCACCTAAAAGTATAAATTATGCTTTATTATATTACTTTATATCTAGAGGCTAATACATTAGGCAGACTTCAGCCAATTTAGGACTACTTTATGTATTGTTTTTCTTGATATATTTGCTTTTTTATTATTATAGTAATAAGTTTTAATTACATTTTACTTGAACAATTATATTCAAATAAAATTACCTGAATTGTAATAAAATTTTTACTTGAAAAATAAATTTCAAATCGTGGTAGATCAATGCTTTTTTTTTTTTTAATTTTGCAGGCAGTGCTTAATTTTCCTAAATATTGTGAACCTGTGGTTAAAGGAGAAGGTAACTATGTAATTTTACTTATTAATATTTATTTCAAAGAAACTCTTCATTA
>NW_004444262.1:2547-5193 GCF_000243295.1 Trichechus manatus latirostris
GTTTCTGAGGGGAGATAGGAAGGTGATTTGGAAGGGCATGGCATCCCTTGGAGGCTTGGTAGTGAAGAGATTAAAAAGAAGCTAGGGGTGGAAATTAAGGATCTGCCCCCTCTGCCCCCACCCACACCCCCAAGAAAAGAGAACAACAAATCAGAAGATAAGTGAATATCTCCCCTTCACAATGGTACTATATATTAAAGAAATGGTAATTTATTATTTTTATCGAAGAGAGCACTTTAGAATTAAGAAATCTAAGCTACTCTAAATCCTCTCTCCTCCTCTCATAGAATGATGTTATTGCTGATCCAAGGCAAATGTTAGGTATTTCAAAATGAAGAGAAAACAACATAGAAAAGCTGTACAATGGTATTATAAGAAGAAATAGGAAGTGTGAATGTCGTGGGTTGAATTGTGTCCCCCTAAAAGATATGCTGAAGTCCTAGGACCTTATACCTGTGAATGTGATCTTATTTAGAATCTCTTAGTCATCTAGTGCTGCTATAACAGAACTACCACAAGTAGATGACTTTAACAAAGAGGAGTTCATTCTCTTATAGTCCAGTAGGCTACAAGTCCAAATTCAAGGCATCAGCTCCAGGGGAATGCTTTCTGTGTCGGCTCTGGAGAAAGGTCCTTGTGATGCATCAGTCTTCCCTTGGTCTGGAGCATCGCAGCACAGGAACCTCAGCTCCAAAGGATGCACTCTTGTCCTGGCACTGCTTTCTTGGTGGTATGAGATCCCCATGTCTCTGCTCGCTTCTGTCTTTTAATCTCAAAAGTGATTGACTTAAGACACTATCTAATCTTGTAGACCTCATCAATATAACGGCCACTAATCCATCTGATTACATCATAATGATAGAGTTTATAGCACATAAGGAAATCACATCAGATTACAAAACGGTACACAATCATACAATACTGGGAATCTTGACCCAGCCAAGTTGACATATATTTTTGGGGGACACAATTCAATCCATGACAGAGTCTTAGCAGATAGTAATCAAGTTAAGATGTGGTCATACTGGGTTAGGGTGAGCCCTAAACCCAATGACTGGCATCCTTAGAAGAAGGCCATGTGAAGACATAGATACCCATAAGGAAGAAAACCATGTGAAGATGGAGGCAAAGGTTGTAGTGATGTGCCTACAAGCCAAGGAATGCCAAAGATTGCTGATAACCATCAGAAGCTAGGAGAGACTCTTGGAACATATTCTCCCTCAGCCTGAATCACCTCTGGAAATTAATAGTTCAAACTTTGGCTCTACCACTTAGAGGCTTTGCAACCTTAGTCAAATTAGTTAACCCCTTTGAGCCTGTTTTATTATTTGTAAAAAGAAGAAATGATACTGTCTCATAAATCTATGAGGATTAAATATGATATGTTAAGAGCTCATTTTATATAGATGTTTAGTCTTCTCTCTCCTCATTAAAGATGGTCAGTTTTCCCCTGGTATCCTTTGAGAGTTTTGATAATAACATTAAGTGGGCGATTATTATATATAATAAATCTTATCAATTTAAACTGTTTAGAAGCCTGAGTTGTAACATTAAATTGATAAAAGTTTATTTACATTTATAAGGAGTCATAAATGTGAAAATGCTTTATAATCTATGAAGTACTGCTAAACTGTAAGGTGGAGAAAATGATTATTTTGAAAGTCAACTTGTTTTACTAGGTCTGTTCTTCACGTAGGTTACTAGTAGCCCATCAGATTTTTCTCGTATTACGATGTTCCCAGAACTTTCAACCACGCTTGCAGATGTTAAAAAAAAAAATATATATTTATATATACGGTTTGATTTTGGGTATTAAATATTCTAGTCTGGCATTTATTATTAAATTGGCCTCTTAAGAGCTATGTAGGAGTTTTAGAGTTGGAGGGATTCCTTACAGATCATTACATCTAACTGGCTTATTTTTAGACGAGAAGGGTATTGATTTATTCAAGGGCATACAGCTAAAACTCTATTTTCATTACACTATAGTGTATCTCCTTATGAATTTGTAATACCATAATCACTTCATATTCTTAATAACTTTTCTGTGCTATTTAGTAGTTTTAATTGCAGGTAAGGCCAGGATCAGCATGAACTCTGCAGGCATCTGACAAGGATTCACCTCTACTCACTAGTGTATCATGGGGCAACTTAACCTTACCTGTTGCCATTGAGTCGATTCCGACTTACAGCAACCCTATAAGACGGTAGAATTGCCCCGTAGGGTTTCCGAGGAGCGGCTGGTGGATTCCATATGTCAACCTTTTGGTTAGCAGCCAAACGCTTAACTACTGCATCACCAGGGCACCTAGCTTAACCGTAGGGCTTCCTTTTCTGATGTAATGGTAACTAAGGGACTGATTGTTAGTGGAATTTAGAAACAGTGGTTAACAATTATATCTGATATGGTAACTGGCACATCAAGGGTTCTTACTGAAGGTGGTGTTTATTTATGGGTGCTTCTTGATAAATTCTCAGAGGAAATGGATATCATTTAAAAATTAACATCTGGGTATTGATATATTAAGCTTTTATTGTTTTTATATACACTAAATGATTTTGTAGAGGTACAAACATGTTGCATGTGTATCTTACTCTCCTTGTTTATAAGGAAAGTGAATCTATTTCTTCAATAAATCAAAGGCT
>NW_004444262.1:5736-6669 GCF_000243295.1 Trichechus manatus latirostris
AATTGCATAACACAATTTTATCTCAGTGTTATGTATTTCATTAGTTTTATGGAATGAAATCCGATTTTATGTTAACTTAGTATCTGACACATAGTAGATATTCAGTAAGTATCAGAATCCTTTTTCCCTTCCCTTAAGAATCAGTGCTATTTGACTGACTCCATTATCTATCAACATATTAGATGTGGCTCCTTCAGTGAACAGTATAGCTTAGTAGGAGATACATTTACATATATTAACTGTTATATTAGGTAGAAAGGTATGTGGTCCTTAAGTGAAACTCAAAGTAGAAATTCACAGTAGAGACAAATTTTTCTGTTTTGCTGTGGTGGAGGATAATCAGGGAAGGATTCGTGGAGATAGTGGCCTTGATGGGAAGGATGGATAGGATTTAGACTTGAGAATGGGAGGAGCCAAGCAAAAGTAATAGAATGAGCAAAACGTATCCTTAATAATAATGTTTGTAGTGTTTATAATCACTATCATCATCATCATGGCACTATGAGCTCAGGGAGTAGGTCATTTTAACTAGAGAGCACTGTGAGAAAGTCAGAAGATCATTGAGAAGAGATCCTAAATGCTGATGGTAGTCAAATAAATGCTTTAGTAACAGTATTTTGTTTTGTAGGTCTCTCAGCATATACTCATGTGGAACTTCCATATTACTCTAAATTTATTCTAATCGCTGCATACCTTGCTTCATACAATCCAGCAAGAACTGATAAGAGGTTCTTCCTTAAGGTAATAGTAACATACTTCTTTTCACTTTATTTTTGAAGATCCCAGGAACATTTTGAAATTTCTCAATACCTGTAAATTTTTAAAGTGCAGAGATTAGAATAAGAGATTGCTAAATATGTATATAGGACTCATTCCCTAAAGGCTTTCAATTAAGAACACAACCTGAAATTTGGGAGCAGTAGGTAGCTTGAT
>NW_004444262.1:8230-9688 GCF_000243295.1 Trichechus manatus latirostris
TTGACCTAGATGTCCCCTGAAACCATGGTCCCCAAACCCGTACCCCTGCTACACTGTTCCTGAAAGTATTTGGTTTTGTTCAGGAAACTTCTTAGCTTTTGGTTTAGTCCAGTGGTGCTGACTTCCCCTGTATTGTGTGTTCTCCTTCCCTTCACCTAAGATAATTGTTGTCTACTATCTATTAATATCAAGTTTACTTATTTTTATATAAGAATATTCAGTTGAAAATTTAGAATTTTTTTATGAAAGCTAGAAAATCTTTTCTCTGGGAAGAAATTAAAATAACTTTTTTATTCTTACCATAAGTACTTATCCATTGCCATCAATTCTGTTCTGACTCATAGCAAACTTATAGGACAGAGTAAAACTGCCCCATAGGGTTTCCAAGGAGCAGCTGGTGGATTTAGTCTGCCCACCTTTTGGTTAGTAGTTGAGCTCTTTGGTTAGCACTGCACCACCAGGTGAAACTAAATTGTAACTTAAGAAAAAGTAGTGTCATTAAAGAGTTACAGTCTTTTGTTAGTAATAACTGACAAGTTTTAATATGTAGCAAGTTTTTTTTTTTTAAATGGGATGGAAGAGTAAACAGTGTCCATTCTGTCCAATGTAATTGTAGACTAGTTTTATTGGAAATTTCAGTGATTGAACTTTCAGTACATAAATCTAAACTACTTTGTTTTAACTAAATGGTTTTACACTGTTGTCCACATTATTTCTTCCTTGTATTTGTAATAGTGACTATTCTTTAATTTTAGAGGCTCTAAAACCGGTCTTTTTAGAGGTTTCTCAGAGAAACATTGGTCTGTAGTTAGATGATCTTAGTTGTGATTAACACTGAAAAATTACCTGCTTTGACGTATTCTCAACTCAAATTATATTTAGGTGGATTATTTTTTCTTACTTATTTTTTGTTATTCTCCTTATTTCGTCTTCCCTGGTTAATAATAGGTTTGACAGAGAAGTAGTTTGGATCTAAGACATTGAGACAGTGTTGGATTTCTTAATATATGTTATATCCATTCCTCAGTTTTTATAGAAACTCAAGATTTAATAGCATTAAACATGTTTGCGATAGGGTTTTTTGTTTGTTTTTGTATTTGGGACTAGCTACTCTTTCCTAGGATATAGTAGATACTTCTCCCATCCGTATGGCATAGAACTTACTTTCCCATCTCCCTTTCAGACATTGAACAGCACTTTTTAAGTGATAAATAATGATGTCATTTTGTGAAGGTATAACCAAGCCAAGAGCTGAATAAATATTTTCCCTCAGAATATGTTTTAATCATGATAGAGCAACTAATATTTTAATATTTGATTGAAAATGAATGGAAAGTCATAAATATGTCTGAAATGAAAGTCATCTGAAATGTTAAACACTTTATAATAATGCCTTCTGTTTACATTAGTTTGGGTTAAATTATGGTTACTGGACTAAAAGAAAAAGTCTTCCTAATT
>NW_004444262.1:10046-10900 GCF_000243295.1 Trichechus manatus latirostris
ACTATAATTTCTAGCTGTCTTATGTACTTTATCTTTCTTGTTATAGAAGAGTTTTACATTCCTTCTAGTTAAACCTCTTTAACTCTGGATAATTTTGTTGTGAATTATAGAATTAAAAAAGAACCAGTTTCATTTCTTCAAGTAGTAGGAGTAACAATGGACGCTTAAATAGTTATTAAAATAGGCACTGTTGTAAGTGCCTGACGTATCTCATTTAATCTTCACAAAGTATTAGGCAGGCATACTATTATTATCTTCATTTTACTGACAAGGAGACTGAAGCTCAAAGAGATTGCTACTTGGCCAGTGTTAGCAAGACCTGATAATTGCCATTGCTTAGTTCATCTTGAATCTGCCATTACTGCCACCATACTCATCCAGGATGCCTTTTTTGTCTTATGGAGTATATACAGCAGCCTTTCATCTGGTTTGCCTCTCCCTATTCTACGCACAGCAACAGGAACTATCTCACTATGTCAGTCAGATCATCCCCAACTTAAAGCCCTTCTGGGGCTTCCTATGGCCCTGAGATAACCTTCAGACTTTCCTAGCATGGCCTTCATGGCTTTGCCATCTGACCCCTGGCTTTCTCTCCAACTGCAGTGTAGGCTACTTTCTTCCTCACTCCATATGTTCTGTTCACATTGGCCTTCTTTCATATCCTCAAAATGCTTCAAACTCCTTCCTGCCTTAAAGTCTTTGTACATGTTCTGTCTTTCTGGAAAGCTTCTTCCCTACTTCTCAACCTTCAGGTTTTAGTTTAAATGCCATGTTTTCAGAGAGGTCTTCCCTGAACGCTCTGTTTATAGGTCCTCTTTATTGTTTCCTATTTCACATTTCACATCATGCTTATT
>NW_004444262.1:13950-15007 GCF_000243295.1 Trichechus manatus latirostris
TGCACAAGGAGAAATGTACAAAATTGTGTGTCACAATATTTGTAATAGTGATGAATTTTCAAAAGTAGGTAGAGAGTCATAAAATCGAATTCTGTAGAGTGGTTTAAAAATGGACTAGATTATATATATCAATATGGATAAATCTCAAAAAATGTAATGTTGAAGGAAAAAAATTTGGTAGAATGTCTAATATGAATCATTCATATGAAATTTCAGATTATACAAACAATGCTGTATATTGTTTATGGATAAATATGGAGGAGGAGTACTAAAAACCAGTCATGAGAGTGATAGTGGTTCCTTCTAGAGAGGGGAAAGAGAATGAGATAGGAGAGGGAGGGACTCAGAGGGACTTCAACTTATCTGTAATTTTACCTAATGATTTATTTCTTTTCAAGTATGGCATGATGTTGGGATTTGATAAAATCGGGAAATGAGTACATTGGTGTTTATTATATTAACCTCTGAATGTTTGAAGTATTTCATGAGAAAAGCATTCAAAATTTAAGACATGGAAAGATGATTCCTAAACTATCTTTTAGATATAAATAGCTGAGGTAAAGACTTCTTTTTGTCATTCTGAGTTGGCATTTTTTCCTTATAATTATTCTTCTTTTAAAGAAATCTTTATTCCCATTTCTTTAAATTTTTATTGAAAGAAATCTTTTATCCCATGCATGTAAATGTAGTTTCCCATTTTATTTGCCGTTGCTAATATAGGGTACTTAAATTGTTATATTGCATTGTTACAATTTACGAAAATTATCAGCTAATAGAATAGAACTTGAGCACTGCCATTTTTTATGACAGGTAATTGTACCGTGTGACTTGCAGGCAAGTAGGAACATTTTATAATCTAATATTTTTTAATAAATTTTACATTTTTTCAGGCTGACAGCTTGTTCACAAATTATAAAATATTTTATTAGTTTTCTAAGCTAATATTTACTATAATTGATCTTTTTAGAACTATTAATTTTGAACAAATCCATTTTCCAGACAGTGTTGCAAAGAGCAATGATGAGAAGTAAGTAGTAAATACTAGTCTAGGAGGTAG
>NW_004444262.1:15867-16803 GCF_000243295.1 Trichechus manatus latirostris
GTTTTAAAAAATAACAAAACACCTATTTTCCACTATAATGGTTAAGTTCTCAAAAATTTCACTAGGTGGCAGCAATAGCCTAAGAATAGAAAATGTGAATTTTTTAAAATAGTTTTTTCTTAAATTGACATTTTAAGAAAAACCTATTTATTAATAAGAAGCATAGTCACAGCAGATTTTTTAAATGGTCCAGAAAACAATACTTAGCACTTGGTATGGAATGGATGAAAGAAAAAGCAAATTGATGTGACTAGTAGCTATTGAAAATCAAAGTCATCTCAGATGTTCCAGTGAATGTTTTGTTTATGTATATATTATTAGGATGAGAAATATATGAATGTAACATTTATGTCTTAATTAATGTCAGATTTTATAATCTAATGTGTAGTAATGACTTTGATCATTTAAAGACGCCTTTGAGAACCAAAAATAGATACATTCTCAGTGTTCTTCACACTGGAGTTAGGTAGTTTTTATGTAAGTCAGCATCTGTAGAAATTGTATGTACATTTATCGTGTTTTTGAAAAAAGGTAGTCCAGTCAGTTTTTAGGCTATTTAAATGGCTACATTAGTAGGTAGATAGATAGCCCTAATACTGATCATTTAAACAATTTAATTCAGTTATAATCTTAATTACTACAGGGATTTTTTTTTCCCCTATATTTTTGAAAAAAAAAAAAGCTCTGTGTGATGTTAAAGAAGTTTTAACCAAACTTTACATTTATCAGTAGATTTCTACATATAGTATATGGGTTTTTTGTTTTGTTTTTGCTGCTGCAATAGATGATATAGACAGCAGATATTATGATCCTCACTGTAAGGAATCAAGCCTCAAGGAGGTGAAATGACTTGCCCAATATTATACAACAAGTAAATCTTTGAGAATTAAAGCCAGGGAAGTGAGGTAGGCAGTGCTTCTAAATAGAATAGGAAGG
>NW_004444262.1:17179-36269 GCF_000243295.1 Trichechus manatus latirostris
TGGTCAGAGATATGAGACTAGGAAAAAGCAAGACATATTAGTGACCTATCATAGCAGTTTGGTTGGAAGTTGACGAGGTTATAGTGTAGAAGTTGTAGTAGTCATTGTATTTGTGTTGGTAGTAGTAGTGCTGGTATTGCTAGTAGTAGTAGTAACATTACCACTGCTACCACCTTGCTTACCATTAGTACTGTATATATTGTACTGTACATTGGTAGAGAATTTTGTATTTTATAAAGTATTGCCACATATTGTCTAAGTTAATCTTTAAAGCATACACACTTTACAGAGAAGCTTGGAGAATCTAAGAGATCTACCCAAGGTCACACAACAAATCAGCGGTAGCATCCAGACTTGAACCAAGGTTTTCTCAACAGCAGGTTCAGGTTTATTGGGATAGACAAAAACAATGATTTACAAAGCAGATATACTAGCTGCTCGGAGACTTTTGCTACAGATGAACAATTTCACCTGTCTTTGTTTCCAATAATGCCAATAATGTAATTAAGAAACAGTTTGGCCCAAAATGTATTTTTATCTTTTAATGAAGTTAAATTCTTTTCAGTATTAACAATTGTATATGCTAATCTTCTTATTCTGTATCTTTTCTCATTGACAGTAATCAAAATGGTAAATTTTATATATTTAAAACATTGCTATAAATGAATTTATTTATATTCATTTTATAACAAATCATTTGATACCCATTTAGACTACAAATAGGTACATGGGGGTAGGTATAACTAACCCTAAGGAGTTGAACTTTGCTTTTTTGTGGTCAGTAAAGTATTCAGAAAAATAAAAAAAGCATTTATACTGTGTTCAAAAACAAAAAATGGCAATGATCTCATCCAAAAGGATATCGTTTTTTTAATCTTACATGCCTTATGCATTTTTTTCTTCCCACTGACTCCCAGTGACCTTTTCTATTTTTCTCCTTTTATTCATCCATCAAAATTATACTGTTGTCCATAGGAGAGGGAATTGGTACTTAACCTATGCACACTTAATTTTTTTCAAGTGCAAAAACAAATATATGACTGCATTTGTATTGTAAGTGCTTACCTGATATGAACACTAGATGGCAACATTGTTGCATTTTAGCTTTAAAATGCGCTAGGAAACTAGCTTTTGTTTGTTAATAATGCCTTATATATTTAGAGAATGCAATTTGTTAACACACTGATTTATTTGAATAAAAATAAAATTCCCAGAAAATATTTAATGTTGTACATGCATGTATAGATCTTTCATGAGAAAATAATGGAATTATGTTGTATGAGTATTTTCTACTTGAAAGTAAATTGCCTTTTGGTTATTATATGTTATTAGATGATCATATATTATTTTTCTGTTCATTTCATCTACATACCATTATTTTAGGATTTTATTTTATAGTAATGTGTTATTTTTACAGCTTGACTTACCAATAATATACAGTGAAACCTATGAGAGCCAGAGCTTGACCGTACTGCCTGTTTTTCCAGGTCTCGCAAGTTTTCTGCCTTTGACAGGGTGCAGTCTTAACCACTTTTCTATTGCTTGTTTTAGTGGAAAATATTTGGGTTTTCCTTCTCTGACAGGTTTCTGGCTTACACAGGTTCTGGCTTTCATAGGTTTTACTGTATTTAAAATTTTTTCACGTACAAATGGACAATATGTGGTATATACATTCAAAATTATCATGAAGCAAAAGTTTGCTTTCATTACATTTCATTTAAATCTATTTAAATCTGTTCTATAATAAGGATATAATAGTAGCTTAAGGAATCTTTAAAATTTATTAAAATTCCAATTGAGAATAATAACAATAAACCCAAACCCATTGCTATCGAGTGACCCTATAGGACAGAGCAGAACTGCCCTGTAGGGTTTGCAAGCCTGTAATCTTTACAAAAGCAGACTGCCATGTCTTTCTTCCGAGGAGCGGCTCATGGGTTCAAACCCCTGACCTTTCAGTTAGCAACTGAGCGCTTAACCACTGTGCCACCAGGGATCCTTAATAATATAATAGTAGTATTATACTGTAGTTGGTGGCCTTCTGAGTTTCTTTATGCCTGTATTGAATTTTAGATAAAATTCTGCTCATTAACTTTTTAATCTCACAGATAAGTAAAGTGAATCCTATCGCATTTTATATTTTGTTAATGCTCAGATTTACTGAACTTAAATATGGTTAAAAATTTTTTTTTAGATTTTTGAAATAACTTTAGTCTTATCCAGTTTTCACCTTTAGTACAATTTTTCAGTCATTGTCATGGGAACATTATTTAATTTTCATTCACATAAAATAAATGCATCCCACCTATACATGCCTGAACTTAAACAGTGACAAAGCATTAATTCTGGAGTTTTCACTCTGCTTTTCTTTCTTCTCTCAGCTTGGGTAGAGTGGATAAACAGTACCATTTCCTTGCTGTTAATAGTTTATTGGTATTACATTGAAATTTTTTATTTGATCAGCTCTGTTTTTGAATACAGTTTATCATCTATAAAAGAAATATTAGTGAATTATCTTTTTTCCAGATTATATTAAAACCAAGTTATGCTTTTTTACCTCTTTTTTTTCCTTGAAGAAAAATAATTCTTTTGGAAATTTTTGAATCACCTATTTTATTCTTTTGATAGTTCTGTATCTTCTCTTACTCCTTCCCACCTATCTCTACCATAGTCTTATAGTTAGGTGAAGGCAGGAGGAGTACAGTTTTTAAGACTGTTAGATATAGTGCTTATTTTTAAGTATTAAACTATATCAGTTTATCTTTTCAGAGAGAATAAGATTGCTGAAGAGTTTTATTTCTAAAATTATTGGTACAGGTTTTTAAAGTGACTTTTAAAAGAGAAATTATCTTTAAAAAAGTAGAGGCACTTAATAATACATATGTTTATAACGTATTATCATTGACCTTATTTGAGTAACTTAGCATTTTAAAAATTATTTTTGAAAGTTCTTGATAATTCATTCTTTTGATGACATATTTTATTTAAGTTTTAAACTAATAACTATTTCATTATAAAAAATTATAAATTAGTATCAAGAAACAACTGAAAGAAGAAAAGGGGCATAGTTCTTTTAAAGAATGATTCTGTGTACTGTATTGACAAGTTTCATTTTTCAGTAGTTAATATCTGATTTCTGAGTGGTTCTATAGTTATTTGTACATAATTTAATTTTAAATAAGAAAAAATGTTCTAAGCTTTTTTCATTTTATGAAAGTATAAATGAGAAGCATTTTGAAGCAAAGTTTAATGTACAAATGTAGTTTTTTTTCCTAAAAAGATACATTTCCATTTATATTTTCCCTTCTTTTGAATTCACCTCATAATACTATATATCGGGATGATTTATTTGTTATGTCGATTTAATTTTTTAGTTATGTATCATCATAATCTTTTCCCACAAAGGTTGCATTGATTGCAGTAGCATTTAGAATACCTTAAACTTTCTTCT
The DNA here is from genome assembly GCF_000243295.1 of Trichechus manatus latirostris. Lineage (NCBI taxonomy): Eukaryota > Metazoa > Chordata > Mammalia > Sirenia > Trichechidae > Trichechus > Trichechus manatus. The sequence continues at coordinate 20,631 of NW_004444262.1, forward strand.
TCTTTAGGTGTTGATTTATGAGCTACACAAGATACATGTAATTTAATTTTTATTTTTCCAGATGAATTTATCATCAGTCAGAAAGCAGGATGATAATTTATTTTATTTTTGAGAGTTTTTTGAAGCAGATACTTCATCCTAATTCACCATAGCTGTAGGAAAATGTTTTTGCTGTGTTAGGGCAGCTAACATTTTATTCAGCTAAAAACAGATTCTCGGCATTTTTCTTCAAATACAGATAGATGTGTTATAATTTTATATAGTCTGCAGTTTTTTTAAAGTAGAAATTTTGTTAATATCATTTATTTAATTTAAAAATGTTTAAATTTAAAATATTTTAATCTTACTCAAATTCAACCAGTTTGGCTTCAAATTCAACCAAAGTCAGTATTTATCTTTTTCCCTAGTTGGAATTAATTTTTTTTTCTGGAAAGGTGATTTAACAGTTATTAATTGCCAGCTATGTCCAGGCAGTGTTAGATAATGAGAATACAAAGGTGAACAAAATGCAGTTCCTGCCATCGAGGACCTTATTCTAGTCGGTGGCTTGCACTGCTCTTCATTTTGTACTTGGTGCAGTTACAGATTCTACCTTGCACTGTAGTTAGTGCTTTATATGTGTATTGACTGGGAGGATATATACATGCTGAAAGAACAGATAACTCAAAGTAAATACTAATATGTACATATTAAAAGTGAATAAACAAAAATAACATTTTCACCTCAGTAGTCCCTGATACATGATAATTCAGTTATTTAAGTATCTTCTACCAAGTGATAGCAAACACGTTTGTTGAATCATTTCTTATGACGAGTCTTCAACTTAGTGTTGTGGAGCAATGGTTGTGTCATAACTAAATGTTGTTAATGCCCGACTCAGTTTAGTTATGGTATCAGTGTCAATCTCAGTGAGGGCTTGAAACTTAAGTTACAGACAAATAAGCATTGTATTATACATGGCCTGTTACAAACCAAGTGGCTTTTCTTAAAAATTTTCATGGCTGTATTTCAGATACTTTATAATTAAAAGTTATACTCACTGTATCACTCATAATATAATATTTTAAACTTCTGTTATAGATTTTTAACCAAAAGCACTTTAACCAGATAAACTGATTTAATAAAGATGTTTCTTAAGATTATAAAACCTCTTTACCTTAATTTCCATATTGTATAATATTATGGTTGTTTGATTTGTATTTCTACAGAAAGTAATTATGTTCATCAAGTGCTAGTCACACATCAGAAATCATAGTTGATGAAATACTATCTAATGCATGTATCGATTAGGTAAGAAGATGAATCTTGTAAACAGAAAGCGTCAGCATAAAATCTAGCTATGAGATATTCATATAAAGTGATTTGAGTGGGTCAAACTTGGTGAACAAAAGGGACAGCAGTTTTTCTTAAAAAGCCATTCCCTCAATACTAGATTATTAGAAAATGTAAAAAGCAGTTCCTTTGCAGTTTCTCTGTGCCTCATTTTGCTTGTACTACCTGTATTCCAATGTCTCTATAAATATCCAACTGAGAAACTTGATGCTATTAAATTATGTAAATCACAGAAAATATCTTGAATGCTAACATTTTCTAATAATCTTACTGTTTTTTTCTTAACCAGACTAAGATTGTGAGGCATTCCTTTCCAAAGACAGTAAAGGACCCTTATTTAACGCCCACTTCACTGATGAATAGGTCAGCAGGGGTGCTGTTTGACAGAGACGTGCCCTCCTCTAGTGGCTAAGAGCATCCCCACCATAATGCTTGGTCTCCACTGGTGCAGTAAATTAGATTCTCAAATCTCTTACTACACCTGGTGTGGACAGATTACGATTCTGCCATCAGATCACTCTTGTAGCAGGTGCCTATATTGGGAGATTTTTAAAAACTGTTTTGGGATGCTTCATGTTTGAAAAAGAATAAAGTTGATCTATGATTTTCATTGTTCCACAGTTGTTGTAAGAGATACTTGAAATACTGATATTAAGCATTTCCAGGGATAATAAAGGACAGTGCTTACCTCCACTCTTTTCTTGTCTTCTCTGATTTTGGTGTTAAAATTCTTCAGTGTTACTGCTTTGCTTTTGTGAATTTGTCAGCCCAGCAGTACGCATTTTTACTGCACTCTAAAAGAATGGAACTATAGCTCAAAGGTGACATATAAAAATGCCTAAGGGATAAAAAAAATTGCATAAATTATGCTTCTAGCTTTTGTATGAAATAATGCATTGTACCTTCTTTTTGTAGGCAATATTTTATAACTATCTTTCTCAAAGGCTAGTATTGCTTCCAATAAATATACCAAATGTATATCCTTTATTCATATTTTTTGGGGGGGAAATGTATTCAACACCAGTAAATTTTATTTGACTTGGCACATTTTTTGCTGAAAGCCCCCCAGAAAAGTTTGTATTGATGTGTGCTTGTGAGTGCATATTTATTGAAGAGACTCCATATTATAGTGAATATAATATAGGCAGATACGTTAGAGAAAAAAGAGTTTTAATAAGAATAGGTTAGAAGACAAATAATTTGGAAAAATCTACATTGTGGAAATGTGTGCTACATTTTAAAATATTTCTATAGAAAGATGATTAAAAGAAGTGTTGATGCTTAAGGGACTTTCAAGTGAGAAATGGTCTCGATTCCTTTTAGCTCACAACTAATTGGAGTCCTTTAGAGGAGATTGGCTTCACCTGCCCGTACCCAGACATGTTTCAGTAGCTGGTGCTGCAGTAAAGTCCTTGTCCTTTCTCTTAGATGAGAACCTAATTACTCTTTCCCTTTGAGCCCTCTAATGGTGGAAGAGAGTTGACTTTTACAATAGAAAGTAATTACGCCTTTAAATTAAAAATTCTCAAGAAAGGGAACTAGGTTTACCTGGAACAGTCTTATCACTCCCCTGGCTTCAGATGCTGTGTATATGCTGATGGCTTTTGAATTCTATATTTCTAGCCCTTATTATGCCTCTAACTTTGGACGCAAATTGCCACTGAAAAAAATCACACCCAAGTGTTCTATACAGATCACACACTGTTATATCAAAAAAACATGATTATTTTCCTGAACCTTTTCCTTTGTTTTCAGCTTTACCTGGATTTCAAAACTAGTCATCATTTATTCATTAATTTATTCATTTATTAAGCACATGCTATGTGGCAGGTACATTGTTATGTGCTAGGAAAACAAAGATAATACAGTTTCTAGTTTTTAGTTTAGCGAAATGGAGAAGTTATCTCTGAATCCTCTTTTTTAACTCCCTTCCATTTAGGCAGCAAGGCCAGTGTATTTTGCCACCAGAACTTGCCTCTTAAACTTATTCCTTTCTTTCAATCCCATTGCCATTGCCTCAGATCCATAGCTTCATTATTTCTTAACTGCACCAGCTTCCTAACTGATCCCCCCTACCACCAGGCTCTTTCTAGTTCATCTTCCTTATGGTCATCAGCATAATCTTAAAAAATAAATTTGGTCTTATTCTTCTGCTTACGCTTTTTTAATGAGTTATGTCATCTACAGAACCACATCTGCGTTCCATAGGCTTTCTTATAATGTCCTTCCTAATCTGGCCCCATTTCCTTCATTCACCCAATACACCAGTCACAATAAGCTGCTTACTTTATGAAAACACACTAATTTTTTTTATAGTTTTTATGTGTGTTGTACCTTATGAGGTCTCTCTTATGCTTCATGGCCAACCTCCCAAATGCCACATCATTAAATCCATACTTTTCCTCCCTGCATTAGTCATTCTCCTCTATAATCAGACAGTTGTGTTTAAACCTACCTCTGACATAGCACTCATATTGTGGCATTGCCATTTTATTATATGTATCTCTCCCCTGTGACCCTGAATTCCTTGAGGACATAGATCTGTCTTTTTCATTTTTGCATCTCTTGCACAGTGCCTTGAACAAAGGATTCACTCAGTGAAAGAATGGCTTTCCATTCTCCTAAGCATGCAGTTATGGTTTTCCTCGTTACTGAAGGTTTGCGGTCATTTGTGTGTTAAGAGGCACTGTCTTTAGTTATTCTATTGTGTTAGCATAAACATACACGCCACTTATTTGTTTATCAGAGCCTATTTGAAGACTAAACCCCCTCCCCCTTTTGTTGGAAATAAAAATTTATGATTTTAGGTTGAGCAGCTTTGACAGTATTTGCCTATCTCTTCCATGTGCTGCACTAACCACCCCTATCTTGTATGTGTACAAATGTCAGTTGAACTCTCTCCTTATCTGCCACATGCTCATTAACTATCACAATCCTCAAGTCAGCTCAAACGTGCCGCTTATTGAGTTAATGTGGACCCATACATTAACATCACATGTTGTTTTCAAATAATTTACTGTGTTTCAGACTTTAAAGCTCCTCTAGGACAAGCAGGAAAGGGTTAGACACAAATCAGTTGACATACCAACCTAGGAAAGTATAAAAATAATGAGCATGTTAAAAAATAGTTATAGTTGTAAATTGATTTCCTTTTGTTGGCAGAAAGAACATAATTGATTAGTCTAGGAACAGGTTCACACTGATTTTATATCAAACACTTCCAGCTGAAGCTTGTTAGTGACTGCCTCTCAGATTAAGGAAAAAAAATCCTCACTGTGGTACATGAACTCCTATTGTTAAGACATAAATAATTAGCTCATCCCCTACGTAGATGAGAACAAAGGACATAATAGTACACAGAGCAAAGATTAACTAAGCAAATATTGCATAACTCCATTTAAAGATGTAAATCTAAAAATAGCCTACCTATAAGGAGGTTTTCCTTTTTAATTTGTTTTTTGTGAATGTCTCAGTCATGGTATCTGAGCTAGTCACAAGAGGAAAATATGCTTTGGTTTTTGAATCAAGTGAATTGATTATTTTAACTCAAAGTAAAATAAAATACCTTAATCATTGTCAGTATGCTGCTAACATTCCCTTTCATAGCAAAATGCTTCAGATTTTTAGGTTTTTTTTATTTTTATTTTTATTTTTACTTGTTTAAAACAAGGACTAAATACCAGAACTTTCATTTTGAAGCAAAACATCAGTGGAAACATATGACTGAAAACCCAGAGGTAAGGTCATTGACTTTTGGCACAGTATTTTTTTGTACTTTGTTTTGTATTTTTTAACATGAAATACAGATCCCAAAAAAGGAAATGTAGATCCTTTGAAAAAGAAAATCCACTCCTTCAAGCTACTTTTTCATTCATTTGAATTTTATTCATTTGAATTTGATTTTGACACAATATAATAAGAAAAGCGGTAGTGGAAAACAGTACGTATTCCCTTAAAATCTGAAAATTACTGGCAAAAGAAAATACCTGCATAGGTAAGAAAAACCAAGAGTAGGAGTAATAATCATTTTCCCACAAAGTTTTAAATTTACTTAGATAGTTAAAATGACATTTCTTGAAAAAAAATTTCAGTGTTTTAGGAGAGAACTTTTGTTACCTTTACTTTTAAAAATTTGAATGTTAATCCTAACTTCTAGTTTATTTAACTGTTATATATATTGTATGATTTGTGATCATGATTTTTTAATAACTGATCTTTTATCCACAAATGTGTAAGAAATTTTGCTTTGGGAAATCATTTTCAATGTCAACTAATGTTTTCAGATTTTATGTTTTTACCTTAAATTTTAAAAATTAATGTTTAAAACAATAAATTTTATGTCTAAGATAATATACAACCTGATTTATGAAAATCTAACATGTGGTTAGGTTAATATTTCCACATTAATATTTTACTTTTGGTACATCAGATGCTACACATTTGATAATTTTGTTAACAGCATTGTTGATTGTTACTTCTCAAGGCCACTACCTGTATCCCTGAGGCAGGACATTTGACTGTGTTTGGATACTTCTTTGTCTTTATTGCTACAATTCCATTTAAGGTTTTTATTTATTTTATCTGTATTCCCTGTTCTGCAGAGTTTCTAACCTCCATCATACTCATAGTACCCTCTTTCAGTGTGGGATGCTGCCACGGGGGTCACATTACTGACTTTTCCTTATCACTGCCTTTTTCCACAAAGCTTTCCTTAGTCTATCCCAACAAAATTATTTCTTTCCTGACTCCTGCAGCTCCTATTCTGGGGTCCTATAAGGAATATTGACTTTGGATTCAGATGGTATTCAAATGCAGGCTACTTTTAACCACTATTAGCTCAGTGATCTTGACCCATTTACATGACTTCTCTGAGGCTGTTTCCTCATTTGGAAAAAAGGTTTATTTATAGTGCTTAACTTGTGGATGGGTTGTGAGGAGTAAAGAAATTAAAGTGCCTAGCACAGTGTCTACCATAGAGACTAGACTGAATAAAAGTTTCAATCCCTATACCACTAATTACCCATGGACACTAATATTAATTAGTTCCTATAGCTTTTCCCTCCCTCCCTCAAAGTTTCATCCATATTCTCTGCTACATCCTGAGGGAAGGACTGTATGCCACATTACGTATCAGTCATTCTCAGGAGTTTCGAAGGACACTAGAAGAATAGATAAACTTGTGGATTGTTTAATATTGGAGGCCTTTATTCACAGTAGTAATACTGTCTTGGCAAACCACCTTCTAATATTTATTATTACTGAAAATGAGATATTAATTTGGCCAAACATTTTAATATATTAAATATTCTTAACATTAAGTGCTTAATTTAGAATTTGCTGTTACAACTCTAAAATGTTTTCTAATACATCTTTAGTATATGTGGTGTATTCTTTTTCATTGGGACTTATGGATTAAATAGTTTGAAACATGAGCTAAAGTGCCTCAACCTATTTGTTTGGGGTGACTGAGTAGGAACTAATAATGCCAATCATCCTTTTATGATGTCTGTTTTCTCATCCATAAAATGAAGTGGTAGTACTCATTGATCTCCAAGGTTTCCAGTCCTTATGGGCTAGCTCAGAATTTAATTTTATAATTTTTTATTGATAAATTTTAGGTAGTTTTTGTAGCCCAAAGACAAACAAGCAAAACTTTTTTCATTGTTAAAAGAAGAAATAAAAAATAGAATTTGGGAAAATATAGGACACTCAAGTAAGAATTTTTATAATAACAGCTTTGCTGTAATTCTCCTATGCTATAGATTGGTAACAAGTTATACTAGCCACAGGTTTGTGGTAACTTGTGAGAACCTTTGTGGGCTCACAGCATGTAATCAGCAGCTAGAAAACATCCTTAAGGCTGAACCATAAGTCATAACTAATCATCAGCTTTAAGTAAGAAAACTCTGTAAACTATAAAATTTTTAAAACCCATGTATAGCCTCACCCTAGTAGCATATCAGTATTGAAGTAATTAACATTCTTCACTTTGTGTACTTTAAGCCATCTTTTTTACCAAGTAGTTTCTTTAAATGAGAGTCAACAAATGTTTCTATTTCTGTGAGTAGATTTTTGCAACTTGGTATGTACTTTAATATTTTAAGATAAAATTATTCCAGCAATTTATAAGTTCTTTCCCAAAGCCCTGTATATTTTTGTGTACTTTATCAGTGTATTTTTTAATTAAACATTTTATTTTGAGATATTTGTAGATTCATAAATAATTTTAATGAAAATATGGGCTCTCTCTTCCTATGTACTCTTCACCCAGTTTCCCCCAATGCATCTTAAACAAAACTATAGTACAGTATCGCAACCAGGAAATTGACATCGATACAATCTGCTGATCTTGTTCAGATTTTACATGTGTTAATTTTTGAGTATATCTATGTGTATTTAGTTATATTAAAATTTACTACATGTGTAACGTCCAGGGCTTCGAACTGCTTCTTGCCACTTCATTCACGGCCAAGGAAGTGAAACTGGAATAGACGTGATTTTCTAAAATTTGAGTGAACTGGGATCACTGGAACGGGAAAAATTATAGGTTGAAGCCCTGCTGGAAACCTAATCTCCCTCTTAGAAAACGAGGGCCACGTATGTGTTGCACAGCAACCAGATCTGTTGCCTGCAGGAGTTTCAACAGAGTCAGAAACAGCAGTGCCCCACTGAACAATGGCTACGGACTGCACAGATTTGACTGTGTGTCGCTCTCCACAGTCCTGCCAGTAATCAGTATCATGCATCAGGCTCCTGATTGGACTCACTACGCTTCTTCTGAGTCTCTCGTTCTGGGGCTTCAGTCCATAAATTTTCCTGTTCTGGTTATCATTCGGTATCACCCAAATGGTAAAAATTCAGTTCTATTCTGGTTTCGCTTTGTCAGCCAAGACTGAACTAGTTTGAAGCCCTCGTAGGGTCATGAATTCACCACCATAGACAAGATATAGATCAGTTCCATCATTATAAGGATTCTTCCTGCTGCCCTTTTATAATACACCCAGCCCTTGGCAGCCACTAATCTGTTCTCCATCTCTATAATTTTGTCATTTCAGGAATTTGCATAAATAACATCATACTGTATGTAACCTTTTGTAATTAGCTTTTCACTGATTGTCATGGATTGAATTGTGTCCCCCAAAAATATCTGTCAGCTTGACTAGGTCATGATTCCCAGTATTGTGTGATTGTCTACCATTTTGTCATCTGATGTGATGTCCCTATGTGTTATAAACCCTATCACTATGATGTAATAAGATAGATTAGTGGCAGTTATATTGATAAGATCTACAAGATTAGATAGTGTCTTAAGCCAGTCTCTTTTGAGATATAAAAGAGAGAAGGGAGCAGAGAGACAAGGAGACCTCATGCCACCAAGAAAGCAGTGCCAGGAGCAGAGCATGTCCTTTGGACCTGGAGTTCCTGTGCGGAGAAGCACCTAGTCCAGGGGAAGATTGATGGTAAGGACATTCCTCCAGAGCCAACAGAGAAAGTCTTCCCCTGAAGCTGACACCCTGAATTTGGACTTTTGGCCTACTAGACTGTGAGAAAATAAATTTCTCTTTGTTAAAGCCATCCACTGGTGGTATTTCAGTTATAGCAGCACTAGATGACTAAGACAGAATTTTGTACCGGGAGCGGAGTGTGGAAGCAGTTTTGAAACTGAATGGATAGAAGACTCAGAAGGAAGTGAGGAGAACTGTTAACACCAGAGAAGGTGCAGATGGTGAGAAACAGCAGCAGAGGACCAGCAGCAGCAGAGAACCTGCAGCAGCAGAACCAGGAGACCAGCATGACATGGCGCTGGAGCCGACCCACAGAGTAAGAGAGCTTAGCACCTTTGAGCAGGAGGCTTCCTGGCGGAGTGGGGTGCCTCCGGCCACTTATTAGTGGAGCTAGGCTTGCTGACCAACGGAGCGAGAGAGCTGAGTGTCTTTTGGCCGAAGTTTACTGGCGGAATGGGGTGCATCTAGGCACTTACTGGTGGAGCTACAGAGGTTTAGAACACTTGTCCCAGCAGGGCAGATGTGAGTGTGAGGCCCAAGGGCTGAGAGGCCAAGGAACCAGGAAGCAGAAGCTGAAGAGACAAGGAACACAAGAAGCTGAGCTGCCTTAGTCACAAAAGGTATGTCCTCGACCTCTGGGGTTTCAAAGGATGGAGCCATGGCTGCTGGTGTTTCTAAGGGTGGAGTCACCACTCAGATGGACTAGGAGAATGGTGCACCTAAAGTTGAGGGAGCAGAGTTGCCATCCCAGTGGGCCTGAAAGGCAGAGCTAAAGCCCAGGGTCGAGGGGCCTCCACTCAGAATCTTGAGAGTGTGACCAATACCTAGAGTCTGGAGGGCAGGGCCATTGTGTAAATTGTCTCAGAGAACAGTAGATTATTTTCAAGCCTTGAGGACTAATGTAATGTGTTCTGCTGACTTGCTTGGAGCCTGTTATACCTTCCCTCCAGTTTTTCCAGTTTTTAATGGAAATGTCTAGCTTGTGCCTGTTCTGCTGTTGTGCCTTTGGAAGCAGATAATTTGTATTCTAGATTTCACAGATGAAGAATTTTTGGATTTTGGACTTAGAGTTGATTTAAGACTTTTGCTATGATATAATGGGGTGAATATGTTTTACACGTGGCAAGGACATGAATTTTTGGGGGGGTCGAAGGGTGGAATGTCATGGATTGAATTGTGTCCCTGCAAAATATCTGTTAACTTGGCTAGGTCATAATTCCCAGTATTTTATGATTGTCTGCCATTTTGTCATCTGATGTGATTTCCCTATGTATTGTAAATCGTATCACTATGATGTAATAAGATGGATTAGCGGCAGTTATATTGATGAGAACTACAAAATTAGATAGTGTCTTAAGCCAAGCTCTTTTGAGATATAAAAGAGAGAAGCGAGCAGAGAGACAGGGGAACCTCATACCACCAAGAAAGCAGCGCTGGGAGCAGAGCGTGTCCTTTGGACCTGGGGTTCCTGCACAGAGAAGCTCCTAGTCCAGGGGAAGATTGGTGACAAGGACGTTCCTCTAGAGCTGTCAGAGAAAGCCTTCCCCTGGAGCTGACACCCTGAATTTGGACTTCTAGCCTACCAGACTGTGAGAAAATAAATTTCTCTTTGTTAAAGCCATCCACCTGTAGTATTTCAGCAGCACTAGATGACTAAGACACTCGTGAACATTTAAAGTTGGGCAAGGATGTAAATAAGTATTTTCTGCTATTTCATTTGTCTTTGAACGTTCTGTATTTAGAGTGGGTCCTCATGAGTTTCATGATATGCAGTTAGAAATAAAAATTAAATAATTTAAGTATTGGTTGATAGGAAAGTAAGTATTCTTATATTTATGCATGTACAGAAATAATTTCCCCCAAAGTTTCACACATCTGTTTCTCATTTAGTACGGGCATAAATTACATGTTTAAGGTTTGAACTGTAACCCCAAAAATTAATCTTTGTTCTTGACTCTTTTTCAGAGTTCCTCTAGCAATATTTTAGTGAAGTGGGATAATGTTTTAAGTTGTTAATACATTTGTTCACTGCTTTATGTAATAGATGTTCTCCTGAACTATGGTATTTGTATGTTGAGTTTTTGAGTCATTTTCAATAGTAAGATCAAGCAATAAAGACCTTTTGAATTCATATGTTTTAAAGTGAAAAATCAAACCCTTATTTGTTTTCTTTAGGTTTAGATATATTGTATATCATCTTTGTTTATTATCAGTATCACCAGTTGCTGTCGATTCTGACTTGTGACCCCGTGTGTGTCAGAGTACAACTGTGCCCTATAGGGTTTTCTGTGGCTGATTTTTTAGAACTAGATCACCAGGCCTTTCTTCCAAAGCATTTCTTGGTGGACCTGTACCTTGAACTTCTGCTTTTTCAGTTAGCGGCTGAGGGCATTAACCAATTGGACTACCCAAGGACTCTTTTTTTTTTTATGTTAAGCTTTTTCTAAATTAGCACCCCCCCAAAAAAAAAAAAATAATTGAGCAATCATCTTGTTAATATTTTAGAAATACCTTTTGGCTGCTAAAGCTTGAAATAATACTGTCTCCTTTGCACAATTATATGATTAATTTATCCATGGAATCCTGGTAGAACTGAAAATGAGTTTAAGGGACTGTCTGGTCCAACTTATTTCCTTTGGCATGTGTTGTAACTAATGTAGTAGAAGTAATAAAACTACAGGATATCTGAAATATTCTTGAAATTCTAACTTAACTAGGTTAAACACAGTTTTTTATTTCTCTATGAAAAATTTGTGAGAAAAGAGTAATTTGGCATACAGTTTGGGTTAGTGAATCTGATTAAATATGTAAGACTGTTTGAATCATGGGGAAGTAGAAGTTATAAGAAATATTATAAAGAAATGCCAGTGGCAAAGTAAAAGGTAATTAATGTTTTGTTCTATAATAAAATAAAAGGAACTGTTGAAGAGACCTGCCTCTAATAATAAAGGCAGATTTAGTGTGTGATTTTACTAACCTACGTTAGCAAATAAATCCCTTATAGAAAAATAGAAAGAGCTGGAGTTAATGAATATATTTTGCCATAGGAGTCTCTGTTAACTCTTCTGCCTATCCTCCCATTGATTAAAATTTTAGGCCTACTTTTTCACCATTGATTTCTACTTGTTTCCAAACTGGGAAGGATATAGAGTTTGTATTATCTTGACTTTCAGCAATACTATTCTCACCCTCAAAGGCTCCATTATCCCATCCTATTGTGTCTCATCCCTTTGTAGTAAAGGTCTCAATCAACTAATCTTGTAAGAGATATGAACCCATAGCCTACATTTTATCATTTTTAAGCAAACCTTTCTTTTTAAGTTTGTTTTGTCTGATGTTAACATACGTTCACTATTTTTCTTTTTAGTTACTATTTGCTTGATGTATCTCATTCTGTCATTTAACTTTTGTTGTGTTGTTAGGTGCCGTTGAGTTGATTTTTGACTCATAACAACGCCATGTAACAGAGTAGAACTGCCCCATAGGATTTTCTAGGCTGAAATGTTTCGGAAGCAGATCACCAGGTCTTTCTCCCACAGAGCCTCTGGGTGTATTCTAACTGCCAGCCTTTTTGGTTAGCAGCTGAACACTTAACTGTTGCACTGCCAGGGTTCCTTTAACTTCTAACCGTCCCATATTTTTCTACAGGCAGTCCCTGAATTATGAACAAGTTCTGTTCCTAAGCTTGTCTTTAAGTCGAATTTGTACGTAAGTTGTAACAGTTAGGTACGGTTCGTATCTAATGTCAGTCAGACATTTGTCTTATAAAGTGTACCTTTCTATGCATAAAAACATTAAAGAAGCACTTCCAGACACACTATAACACCTTTAACACAATAATACGGTAATGATAATAATAATGTTTTGATGCGCGTCACAAAGTAGCACCCGTTTGTTATTACAAACCATTATATGTACCTTGAATTTTTAATAGAATAGGCTTTACAGAGGTTGATTCGTAACTATGGGTTGTATGTAAGTTGGTCATTCATATACCAGGGACTGCATGTATTTTAGATACATCGATTGTGAACAGTATGTAGTTGGAATTTCCAGTCTGTCAATCTCTGTCTTTTGATTGACACATTTATTCATTTTACTTTTAATATAATTACTGATGTTATTTGATTTATATCTTATGCCTTCTGTTTGGATTACTTGATTTTGTTTCTTTCTCTTGCCTTTTTTGTATGAATTATTTTTATAATTCATTATCCCCTTCTAGTGTGGAAGTACATACTCTTATGTCTGTTCTCAGTGGTTACTCTTAAGAGTTACAGCATTCATACTTATCACAGTTGAAATGTAATACATACTTTCTCTCAGACACCACAAGGCCTTCAGAACATTTTGACTTCATTTTCTCCTCTCCCAATTTATATCTTACTGGTACTGTGCTCTTTAGTCCTATTTTTAAGCCCACAATACATTACTGTTATATCATCTATAGAGACAAATTCGTTTAGATTTACCATCATTTTTACCATTTTCTTCATTCCAGACCTCTACCTGGAATCACTTTTCTTTCACCTGGAGGTACGTTTTAAGAATTTCCTTTAGTGGGTGAGGGTCTGTGGTAGCAAAATTTTGATTGTTCTGAGTGTAGAAATATGTTTATTTCATCTTCAGTCTTAAAATATATTTTTGCTGGGTGTAGGATTCTGCATTGACAGCTCTGCTTTCTTCAGTATATTGAAGATACCATTCAACTATTTTTATGGCTTCTATTGGTGGTAGTATGAAGTCAGCTGTCAGTCAGATTACCACTCCTTTGAAGGTAATCTGTTTTTCTTCTGGCTACTTCTAAGAGCTCCTCTTCATCTTTGGTGTTTTGCAGTTTCAGTGTGATGTGTCTAGGTGTGGATTTCTTTTGAGTTCTACTTTTTGGGATTTCTTTGGCTTTAATTCCATGGATTGGTGTCTTTCATCTCCTGTAATAAGTTTTTATGCATTATCTCTTCAGATAATGCTTCTGCCCCATTCTCGTTTCTAGAATTTTGATTAGAAGTATAATAGATCTTCTCACTTTGATTTCTATCCTTTTTAACCTCTTTCATGTATTTTCCTTATCTCTTTAGTCTACATTCTGGATAATTTCTTCCAAACTGTCCTCCAGTTCCCTAATTTTTTTCTTCATCTTAATGGTGCATACATACTTGTAGCACACATAACATATTTCTAAGTTAATGGGAAATAGGCCCTTTGTGTTATTGCTTGCGGGCAACTTGCTAGGTTTATTCTCTTGAATACTACCTTTATGACTGCTTTTAAGATTATCCCCATTCTTTTAACACTTTCTCTTTTCAGGCAAGACTATAATACAACTTATTAGATATGAGTTCTCTTACCTGTCATCACAAGTTAGTCATGCTTTTCAAAAGTTTTGGAGTTGGAGTTACAAGACCTACACGTAAGTCAAGTGAGTTTCTGTAACCATCCAGTCATTATCACTTTGGGCAAGTCACTGAACATCTCATTTTCCACATTGGTTAAATTAAAGATTTGGATCTAGTAGTTCTCTAATGCCAGAGTCAGCAAACTTTTTCAGTAAAAGGACAAATAGTTAATATCTTAAGCTTAGCAGGCCAAGAGCCAAAATGGAGGATATTATGTAGGTACTTGTATAAGTAGGGGAGAAAACTCTTGTCTTGCTCCACCCCTTTTGCTTGGGGTGGATTGTTGCAGATGGTGGGCACATTTTGTGCTCAGTTACCATCAGCTGGAGACATTCTTGGGACAGAGTGACTGGCCCAAGAGGGAGCTAGAATTAAGAAAGACTTCTAAAATAGCTTGGAGCCAAAGAAGCATTCAAAATGGAAATGACAAAATGGAATGTATAATTACTTCCAAGGTAGTAGGGAAGAAAAAGAATGAGAAAATACCATTAAGTTCAATAAAAGGAAAGAAGGGAATGGGAAAGACACATAGAAAAGGAGAGAAATGGAAAGGTCAACATAATTGTTAGAAATAAAATTTTGAAAAACCAGTAAGTAAAATAAAAGCAAATGGAGTAAATGGTCTAACTGAAAGGTAGAGGTTGTCAGACTGGCTATAAAAACAAAATCCCATTATATGCTGCTTACATGAGAATTGCCTAAAGTTAAGAAAACAAAACTTGAAATTAAAGTGATGAAAAGCAACAAATCAGGAAAAAGGCATAGTACCTAAATTAATGCTGGTATACTTATTGGTATCAGAAAAAGGTAAAGACATTGCTAGAGAATCAAAGAATCATATAATAATGAAAAGTTTCATTGCTCCAGCAAAATGTAATGATTTTAAGCCTGTATGAACTTAATAACATAGCTTCAAAAGTATAAAACAAAAACAGAATTACAAGGAGAAAAAGACAGACTCACTCTCATAGTGGGAAAATTTTGATAACCTGTTTCAGTTTCAATAGATTAAATAGGTAACAAACGATATGTATAAGATTCAGACAACACAGTTAACAAGCATGATGTAATAGACATATGTAACAGTGCACAGCAGCCGCAAAATACATACTTTCAACACAGAACATTCATAAAAGGTATTTCGAGGTGTAACGTAATTTGTGATATTGAACTAAACATGAAAATCTTAGCTTTTTGAATGCAGTTTTATATTTTGATGTAATACAAAATGCTTTAGTTGAAATAATGCACCATATTTACTACATATAATATTTTATCTGTATAAAATGCTTTGGTATCTGCCATCTGCCACCCTTTAATTTGCTAATAAAGTAGTGACAGCTGACTGAAACACTGCATGACAGTTTTCTCTTTAAAATTGTAATGGGAAATGTAGTGGGTACTGG
>NW_004444262.1:43859-67902 GCF_000243295.1 Trichechus manatus latirostris
TCTCTTCATTTGATGTTTTAGGGTTTCAGGATTGTTGTATTCTCTGTTCGGCTTAGTTTTTCTGATCTTTGCTGTGGAGGGACGGCTTGGTGCTTCTGCCTAGAGCGCCATTTTGCCGGAACTCCTCCAGGTTTGGATTCTTGCTAAGCACCTACTAGCTCTGGGATTTGGAGAAAGTTACCTGACATCTCTAAGGCTCATCTATAAAATGAGTATAATGATAATGTCCACCTTGTAGGGTCATGAGGAATAAATTAAACGGTGTGTATAGAGCACTTAGTAAAAAGTAAAATTGCTACTGCTGTTGTTGTTATCCATAGAATGTTTACTGAGTGTCTGCACAGTATTAGTTCCAAATTAAGTAAGCAGTTTTAATTCCTAAGGCATATGATTAGGTAGATACTACAGATTTTATTACTTACAACTCTTATTCTTTATATTGCCACAGAGTAGTTACCAGTCACCAAGTCTCGAAGTCTTTTCTTCTTGCCATTTGTGGCCTCTTTCTCCTGTTGGTCTATAGGAGTTGAGAATAAGAAATTGGGAGAACAGACTAGGCTGCTCAAACAATTTCAGATCATGGTTAAGCTTTCTTTCTTGGGTGTCAGAGCACTTAATACTTTGGTTAGCCTTGTGAGTGTGAGGTTTTGACCTGTCAAAATACACTTTTGCTTTTGTCAGTATTATTCCTTTTGGTGTTTTCCTAACTACCTGATCAGTATTCAGTTTTAAAGCAAGACTAAAGTTCAGATCTGAGGGATACATTTCTTACCTCTCATCTAACCAGTACCCAAGACTGAAAAAAGCCTAAATCCACATTTTAATTGTTTAATTCCCAAAGAAGTATAGATTTGATATTCTGAGGTATTTAGATAGAAACTCCATGAAATGCTATATAGAGAAGGAATGTGCAAAGGTTAGCAGTGATATGTTGAAGTCATTAATGATGTAGAGCTGTCTGTAATGGAATCCCTAAAAACTGAGTTTTAATTTCATTTAACTAGAACTTTAAACATACATACAAATTTGTATATGCAAATTTCAAAGTTGTGTTTTTTGCGGATCCTTTTGTGGTTTCAGTTATATGCCTTTATCAGAGGAACTACAAAATGTTTCAGAAACAAGGATGTCATGTAGTCTTATTGAAACAGTTTCTCATAAAAATGCTTTCTCATTTTTAGATTACCTCTCTAGTGACCCTTCAGCTCTTAACCCTGGTTGGCCATGATGATCAGCTTGATGGACCAAAATACAAGTGCACAGTATCTCTAGACTTCATCAGAGCTATTGCAAGGTAAGAGTAGAATAATTGTTAATATAAAATGTCTTGAATTATGTAATTATATACTAAATATAAAAATTAATGTTCTTCCTAATCTAATGTCATTAGTCCTTTAAAGGAGAAAAGATTATTTAAGTGCCAAGAATGAACAAGAGCCACTGTAGAATGAACCGTCTCATCAGATTTACAAATGACACGAAATTGGGAGGAATAGCTAATAATGTTAGATGGCAAAAATCAAGATTCTAGAAGATCTTAATAGACTGGAATGATGGTCCCATAATAGCAGTGGGATTTAGCAGGGCCAGTCGGCTACAAAAAAAAGAAAAAAAAAATCATATATACTAAAACAGGTTGGGAGAGAACTAGTTTAAGTCCTAAGGATTTTAACTGACTACAAGTTTTAAAAATCCTGACTAAGGTAACACTGATAGAAATATAACGTCTAGTTCAAGGGATTTTAAGTTCTGCTGTCTCTTGCCGTAGGCAGATTAAATCTCGTGTACTCTGCTGTCTTTGGAGTTTTAAGAGGGGCATAAGCAACTGGGTACATGCTGAGGGGGACACACAGAGAGTGGTAGAAGTAGGAAGCCTGCCACATCCCTAACTGACGAGTGGGGAGGTGAAAGAAAAGCCTTAGGAAGGACATGTTATTTCAGGGACTGTCATGTGCAAAATGGATTAAACGTACTCTGAAAAATTCTAGAATGTTCTAGAGAGGAAAGTTTATTTGTCAAAATGAGAGCTGTCTAAAAATGTAAGAGGTTTCCACATAAAGAGGTGTACTTACTGTTGTAGAAAATGTTCAAGCCGCCTATATGAATAAATGAACTCATCTTATGGTTGCAGCTGGATAAAGATCTGTCAGGACTGTAGTAATGTGTGTAGACTGGATGGTTGAACAAGACAATCCATAAGACTGATTGCCCAACCATTCTGAATATGAAGATTCCATTTTAACATTCTTTTCTTTTAAAATTAATCATGAAAGTATTTACATACATTGCAAAATTCATAATATACAGGCATGAAACATTATTCAGCCTAAAAACAGCTCTTGACGTGGGTATGGATTTGTAAATCACCTCTAATAAATTTTACAGCTTCCTGAGGTTCTAAAGTCCACAGGCTGGCAGCCTCTACCCTGAGGTTTCTTTTGAATTAAAAGTTCTGCGATATTATGATGCAGGTAGTTGCCGCATTTTGGTAATGTGTAGACTCTAAAATATGAAATGAAGTTTATGAAATAAGTCATTATGATAAAACCAGGCAAATTTTTACACAGAGGAAATTGGGCAGAAACTTCTTTTTAATGTTATGAATATGATCATAAAGCAATAGACATTATTCTTCTAAACAACAGATATTAGAACATTTATATCTAAGAGCCTCCATCAAAGGCATAACTTTGGAAAGTGCATATTTAGTTTAGGGATTTTGCCATTACTCTGAAGGTGTTGCGTTATGCCCCAACATAACCGTTCTTTTACAGGACAGATGTTAGTAAATGCCTAGTGTAGTGATACAGTGAAACAAACTGAATTTGGTGTTACTTAATCCACAGCATTATGGTGATGTTAACTCCTCGGGAAGAAAAAAAGAAGTGCACTTTCCATTTACCATCTCAGAAGGGAGCAGGAACCATAGACCTAGAATTTTGCCATACGATCTTGGGAACTTTGCCACTTGCTTTCTTACTTTTCTTTTTTCTGCTTTCCATGGATAATATAAGCATTCTCTTCCACTTCTCACACCTATCCTCTTCTACTCTCATCCCCATAATGTTGTGTACTTCTTATCTGCTGACTCAGCCTCCCATTTCTTATTCTCCCTCCTGTATCCTTCCATCTTCTCCCAATATTCTTCCTCATGGCTTTAACTAAACCTGGTTCTTCCGTAGGGATATTATTTCCTCTGGAGTCATCAAGCCCAGTCCCTCCTGGTTGGGAGGGTATTTCAGTGCTGTCTATCCTTGTTGCCACTTCCTGACTGGTCCCTCTCCCCACAACTTCTGATAAAAACTTGGGCTTCTTTCTTTACAATCTGTCTCTATTTCCTTATTCTTATGACTAATTATCTTCTACTAACATCCTAGCTGTTCCACCTAATTTATTGAGGAATGGAGGATCTGGTTCACAGGCTTCCCTTCCACCTATATTCTTGATTCTAGTCAAACCACAGATCCCTACATCTGTGTTCACTCTCAGCATTCATTTTATTTCACAGAACAAAATTGAAAACATCAGTTGAGAAGTCCTTCAACTACCTACATTGGTGCTCATCTTCTCTTTCTTTCCTTTTTTCAGTATTATGTGAATGAGGGGTAGGAGGTAGGTTCCCCCCTCCTATTCAAGGTGTATTCTTCCACATGTGGTCTGAATTCCATCTCCTCTGGATTTTCCCAGAACCTTTTTAGCCTTCAGGTTGTTTGTCCTCTCAGTGGCATCTAACACTGTTGACCACTCTCCCTTTGTTAAACTCTCTTCTCTTAGAGCCAGAGGTGGATTATCCAATAGGCAAAGTAAACACGGTGCTTACCTTGCTTGCCACATCATCTGTAGTGAACAATTTCGCATTTTTTCACCACATCAAAGATTCTGCTTATATGTATCGCTGGCATCTGCCTCTCTGCCAACCCCACAGCACATTCCTATAGAATCAAAGCCTCTTTTCAAATTTATAATCCCTGACAGGGGCAGATTTACCCAGTAAGCAAGGTAAGCATGTGCTTACTTATGCTTACTTACTACTCGGTAGTGCATAATTTCACATGGGTTTTACATCTGATGTGGTGAAAAACAGGTGACATTGTGCACTAGGGAGTAGTAAGTAAGCACAAGTAAGCCTGTGTGTACCTTACTTATTGGGTAATCCATTCCTGGTCATTCTAGAAACCTTTCTCCTATGCTCCCAATGTCTAATCATTAGCCTTGTTGAGCCTACCAAGCCCTCCTACATATCTCAAGTTCCTTCACTTTTTATCATTTGTACTGTTACTCTAGACCAGCCAACTGTCATCACCTTCTACTGACCTCCCAGCTGGTCTTCTGCCTACTCTTGCTCCTTATAATGTATTGTCCATACTGTAGCCCGAAGGAAGATCCTACAAAATTTAATAAAAATTTAACATTACTTCCCTATTAAAAGTCTTCAATAGCTTCCCATAACTCTTGGGATAAAAAACAAAACCCTTAATAGTGTACAAGGCCGAAATGGTCTGGCCCTTGCCTTTGTGCCCAGCCACATGTGGCACACACCTCTTCTCCTCTCAGTATTTGCACTTCAACCACACCACCTTTTTTTTAGTTCTTAATATTTACCATCCTACTCCCTACCTTTGCATATGTAGCACTTTCCAATTCCCCATCTCTCCTTCATCTAGCTAACTGCGGCATAAGCTTTAGATTTCAGTTTAAGTATCTCTTCCTCAAAGAAGCCTTCTCAAACATATTATGACCACCATCATGCACGCATGCGCGCACACACACACAACTAATTAGAGTTCATCTTTCTTTCTAGAATATAATTTCATGAAGCTCAAATCACAGACTGTGTCTGTGTCAATCATTGCCTTATCCTCAAGGTCTACCACAATTCTTTAAACTTCCAAAACCAAACCAAACCCCCTGCTGTCAAGTCAATTCTGACTCATAGCAACCCTGTAGGACAGAGTAGAACTGCCCCATAGGGTTTCCAAGGAGTGACTGGTGGATTTGAACTGCCAACCTTTTGGTTAGCAGCCAAGCTCTTAACCACTGTACCACCAGGGTTCCACTTTAAACTTAATGTTTATTGACAGAGGCATGTTTTCCCATAGTGATTAGCAATACAACTTCAGATGAAAAGGGATCCATTATGGGTTTGTTTTCTAGGGCAGCACGAAGAAGGAAGCTAAGAGGGCTTAGTCTCATTCCAGATCTCAGCTTGGTGAAGGGAGGAAGTCCCAAGGATAGTTCGCAAAGAAGTGGTGGTATGCCTAGTTCCAGACACCTGTGTCAGAGAACAAAAGATTAGATCACAGGACACAACTAAAATGTCCAGTAATACGAGAATAAATCAATAATTTATTTTAAATTCTCATGAAGAAACAGTATGCAGTTACTGAAAACCATACTTCTGAAGGATAAAAAACACGAGAAAATACTCTTATATGATGTTAAGTGGAAAACAGTTATGTGTAAAATTGTATATGCAAGAAAACTAGGAAAACTGTCATAATTGTCAAATGCTGCCAAGAAGTCAAGCAGGGGCCATCTGATGTACTGATAAACCAGTCATTTGTAACTTTATCAGGAGTACCTTCAGTGGTATGTTGGGGTAGAAGTCAGATTATAGTAAATTTAGTCACAATTTATGAGAAAGTAGATGCAGCCAGTAGATATAATGCCTTTTATTCATTCAACATTTGTTGGGTTGCCCATTATAAACAAAACACTATATTAGGCTTTGTGGAAATGGCAACAAATGTAACAGATATATATTCTTATCCTTATGAATTTACATTCTAGAATTTTTGTCATAAGGAGAAAGAGAGAGGCTTATACCTGCTACAGGGAATGTGGAGTTGTAAGAGAGTTATAATTACTAGTTTTTAAAGATTTAAGCATATTTAAATGCTGATGGGAAAGAACAGGTAAAGAAGGAGGCTTAATGATACTAAAGAGAGAGAGAGATTAATTAAAAGCACGAAGTCCTTGAAATGGCATAGCAGCATGGGATTTAGAACATGAGTTGAAAGAAATAGCCCTGGATGATAGAGGGGAATCCTCTTGTCATTATAACAAGAGCAAAGGATGGATTCAGATGAAGCTGAGTTTGGAAATTTGGTGGCAAGAAGTTTTGATCTGGTAGTTTCTGTTTTGTGGTGAAAGAGGAGGCAGAATTCTCTGCTGTGACTAAGGGCAGAGGTAGTAGCAGTTTTGAGAAGAATATAGAATATTTGAAATAGCTGCCATGGGGAATGAGTAAGAGTACTGATAAGGAAAAGCTTGCTGGGAGTGTTGACGGCCCAGTTGAGGTTGTCATGAATTTACAGTGTCACCAATCCATGAGACTTATGCTCTTCACCAAATAGCATTCCGTGTGCTAGGTACTGGGACAGCAGAGGGGTTTAATTGAAATCACATAGATCGAGGTTTTCCAGGTGAGTTCAGTGGAGGCTCACAAGTGAGTGCTTGAAGTGACTAAACTAGGAAGGGAAGGAAGTAAAGCCAGTAGGGGGCTAATAGTATAGTGCCCAACACATAAATATTTAGCACGTTTTTGTACATCAAGAGAAAGTGAAGGTGTTTGTGGAGTGGTTGTCCCAAGGTGTTGCAAATAGCTTGAAGGAAGAGATTAGGGATCAGAAAGTAGAATGAATTTGTATTTTTAGAGGTAGAGCATTTCTGAGTGTGATCATGAAAGTGGAAAAGAAGGTCATTGGATGTAAGAAAGACAAGTGTGCAGTGAAGTCACTAAGGCTGATGCAGGTCTTGAGGTGGAAAGAAGACTGAACTGGATGCTAAATTATTTAGTGACTAAGAAATGATGATGGGGAGGATAGAAGATGGTGAATGGAATGGTCTGAGTCTCAGAGGAGCAGAGCTTTTTCCACAAGGACGCCAACCAACCCCACATGACAGGGGTGCCTGAGGTATAGGAGAGTCTCACCTTCATTGGAGGGAGCTGAAGATGGGGCTAGGTCCTTCAGAGAGAGCCAGGTTTCAGGTAAGCCAGGAAGGGAAAAAGCGTTTTCATTGAAGAGGTAGAGGAGATAGAGAACTATTGACCATGCAACAGTGGAAAAGTACTATTGACCATGCAACAGAGGAAAAGTTTGGACAGAGAAGCAGTAGGAGGCTGGTTCCAGAGAGGGAGCACAGGGTATGGAAATGGAGTATAGGAGAAGACAGATGACTGAGAAGCTTATTAAATATTGTCCTTGGATTGTTCTTAATGTGAATGGTAGTTATAAGTTTATAGTTGTTTTTGCTCCTTGATCAGTGGGGAAGACACTACAGGATAGCTTAAGGTTGCAACTTAAAGTTGGATAGTTGCAACTTATCGGAAGAACCAAACATTTAAGCTAAAAAAGAACCCAAACTAAAACTGCCCACAAAAGTAAAAGGACATAAAACAGTATCCTATGAGGGGAAAAAAAAAATTCAATGTGGAGTAAAAGAATCAGTAAAATGAAGTAAAAAGATAATGGTAAAATTAAATCCTTAGATATATGCGTATAATTATATTAAAGTATTTTAAATTCTGATTTATGAATTACTCCTAGGCAAATCATTACCAATACTATTTGTCTTTATTATATTTCTTTTATGATGCTTACTTTAGAAAATAATTCATTTGGGTTCTATGGAAGAGAGGATCTCTTATAATATATAACAGCTGTCCAAAATCTTAAAATTGTGTTTGTATGAATCAAATGCACATCTCAGAGGGGCAGTGGTGTTTCAGTGTTAGAATTCTCTCCTATCATGTGGGAGACCTGGGTTTGATTACAAGCCAGTGCACCTGAAACGTAGCCACCACTCGTCTGTCAGTGGAGGCTGGCTTGTTGCTATGATGCCGAACACGTTTCAGTGGAGCTTCGGGATTAAGACAGACTAGGAAGAAAAGCTTGGCAATCTTCCGAAAATCAGTCAGTGAAAACTGTATGAGTCACAATGGTCCGATCCTATCGTGCATGGGGTCACCAAGAGTTGGAGGCCAATTTTAGGGCACCTAACAACAACAAGATTATGCATCTGAAGACATAGAAAATACATGCAAATTACATGCTTCCTTTGTACGTTAGACCTTCTCTAAAAGTGAATTAATCAAATGTTTGTCTCAAGTCCTTTAAAACACAGTTATTTTATTGTGCTATAAATGTGTGACAATTTTTGATGATGCTGTTGTATTATTCTATCAAAGTTTGCCATTGTCCTAGAAAAATATCTATAGAATTCACTTGGGAAGTCATCTATTTATACTGCGGGGGTGGTGGGAGGGATAGAGAGATGGTAGAAAGGGATAGTCGTACATCTTGGACAGTAAATGTTTTTTAAAGGAATGATCTTACATATTCAATGGCTGATTAATTTTAAAAAGTCCAAAATATCTTACTGTAGGATTTAATTCACTTTAGTACATCCCAGTGACAAAGCAGAGGTGAAAGGTAGTAGTGCTTTTATAAGTGAATACATTTAAATTGTGTAGTGTTTTAAATCAGTTTGTTCATTCTGTGAAAGAAACTTTTATTGCACAAACTATACCATAGTAACACACACAGATTACTAAATAAAATAAAGGAATCCTACTATTACAACAAATAACAGCATTTTCATTTGTTTATATTCTAATACTTTCCATTATACAGACATTTCTCCATAACTATCACAACATAGTTGCAATTCTCTGTTCTTCTAGTCCCCCTAATATTATAAATATGTCTTCATATTAATCATTTTTTATGGCTACATAATATTCTATCAAATAATGCTTGTAATTTAGGGATTCCCCTAGTGTTGATCTTCTGTTGGAATTTAAGCTGTGTTAATTTTAGCTTCTTCTAAACTTTTGTTTTTCCTTCTTTCACCAGGTGAGTTCAGTGGAGGCTCACAAGTGAGTGCTTGAAGTGACTAAACTAGGAAGGGAAGGAAGTAAAGCCAGTACGGGGCTAATAGTATAGTGCCCAACACATAAATATTCAGCATGTTTTTGTACATCAAGAGAAAGTGAAGGTGTCTGCGGACTGGTTGTTGTGTCCCAAGGTGTTGCACATAGCTTGAAGGAAGAGATTAGGGATCAGAAGGTAGAATGAATTTATATTTTTAGAGGTAGAGCACTTCTGAGTGTGATCACGAGAGTGGAAAAGAAGGTCATTGGATGTAAGAAAGACAAGTGTGCAGTGAAGAGAAAAATCTTATCACGACTTGAGATAAGATTTTTTTTAATTTTAGTAACTATTATTAGTTGTTTTGTTTATGCTAATGCTTATAACAAAATAGTTCTGGCAGTATTTTTATACCATTCAGAAAGGTTTAGTGTTCTTCAGAGAGGCACTATAGTAATGAGGAAACGAAGGTAATCTTCAGTCTGACATTAGGTACCACAATAGCCATAACATCTCATTTGAGCTATTTTTAAAAGTGTTTTCATAAGCAGTTTCCCACTCCAATTTTTAAAAATATTTAATATGTCAGTCATTTGCTTAGAAACTTTTTTAGCAATTGTATTACAAAATGATAGACAAAAACAATTGATGATGGTTTAATAAATAAGAGCATGCAGTTAGTGAATTTTTAAAAGGCTGTTCTCACTTGGATGATTATTTTTGAAGAATTGAATACTTTAAAGCTTTAATTTTATACTTATTGCTAGATCGTTATATCTAATTATTTTGACCATTTATTCAAATAATAAACCTCCAAGTCTGAATATTTATAGTGAAGAATGAGTTTGGAGAAAGGAAAATAATTATATGTCTCTCTCTGTTATTTTATTCTGCCTGCCATCAGACTACAAAAATACACATTCACATCGTCTGTTTGTTGCATCGTATTCTTGGATCATACAGATTTAGTTACAATACACACATAGGTCAACCAGTGTTAAAAGACTGAAAGAATGAAAACTACATTGAGGACAAATGAGCAGTGCATTATGTAATGATAGAACAGGTGTTTTGGAAGATAAACAATGTTCAGAAGCAAAGAAGATTTAAATACTTTTGCATCTCTAATTTATTCTCTTTATTAGACAAAAAACAAAGCTTTCAGATGAAATCTGAACTTTCTGTAGTATAATTGAAATACAGAATGTTGAATAGTTCTAACTTCTCCTTTTTCAGAAAAGCAAACTTTATGCATGGCCAAGGAAAAAAAAACTTTTAAAAGAAATGAGTTTCTATTGACATTTTAAAAAATCAGTATCAGTCTTATCATGGTGCATTTGATAATGCTATAGGATTGTTTAGCATTAGTTATAAATTATTTTGCATGTGCTTTCCAGAATCGTACAAATCTGAGCAATCTAAGAAGGGGTGAGGATGCTAACGGATTATCTGTTTTTGTTTATAGGACGGTGAACTTTGACATAATAAAATACTTGTATGATTTCTTGTGAAAACAAGCTTCAAAGCCATATGGACACTGTGACAATGACTAAGCCAAGCTGTGTTCATCCAACTCCTTAGCTGGCCAGGGAGAGGAGTTCTTTGGCTCTATTGGATTTGTCCAAACAGGTGCTGGCCCAGCATGGAATCTGATGAAAATACTCTGATTGGTCTGGGTGGATGTGAGCAGAAGACTATTTACTAGGGACCCTGGAGTATTTGGAAGCAACGTGTTAATTATAAACAGCAGGGTTTGAGCACAATCTGTTCTACTCTTAATGATGTTATCTTAACACTGAAATTGCCTGAAACCCATTTACTTAGAACTACATTTTGCTCTGTGAACTATCCCCTGCGCTTTGAACGTGCCAGCAGCCCTTGTTTGTGTGCCCAGTCTTTTCACTTCCTCTCTGCAGGAGCCTCTGCAGTTGCTTGCCAAAGTAGATTTTCCTAAGGCCACCATTTTAAAAGATCATAGTTGGAAAATATAATAAATACAAGTTCATTTTTTAAAATCCAAGCTTGTATATGCTTATCCTTCCACTCTAATTTTTTCAAAAAGCAAGGTAGTTTGATCCGACATAGATCAACTTTCCATCTCTCGACCTACTTGATAACTACAGTGTGCTTGTGTGAGGTTTATCTGGTCACTCTTTCATTAACTACCCAACTTAGCTTTTTATCAGCATGAGGCTTTTTTCCTTTCTTTTTGAAATAACTTTTAAGAGTTTCACAATAAAATTTTTTCCTGTTACATCACCTGTAAACCTTGGTTCTGATTTTTCTGTTATTTTTTTTGAAGAAGTTTTCTGTGAGGATTTGAATGCTTGAAAATTGTTTTGAGCAGATATAAAGTGCTTAATTATAGAGCCTGGTTTAAATTTCAATGGCATTTTTTTCCTTCATTCCTTTTTTGAAGAAAAATTCTCACAATAGGCATTCCCAGATAGAAGGAAAGCCTTTTTATGTAGTGATTGTCTGACACTATCAAGTTCAAAGAAAACAAGTAGTTATCCACTTGCTTTTATTTAAAGGTATGAATAGGGCATTGTTTTTTGATCTAAGTAGAACAAAGTCTTTGACAACTTCAACTTCTTCCATTTATCATGATGTTTATTGGTCCAGTTGTGAGAATTTTCATTTTCTTTACGTTCAGGTGTAATCAATACTGAAGGCTCTAGTCTTTGACCTTCATCAGTAAGTGCTTCAGGTCATCCTCATTTTCGGCAAGCAAGGTTGTGTCATCTGCATATCACAGGTTGTTAATGAGTCTTTCTTCAGTCCTGATGTCACGTTCTTTGTATAGTCCAGTTTCTCAGATTACTGGTATTTGCTCAGCATACAGATTTAATAAGGTGAAAGAATACAACCCTGATGCACACCTTTTCCAATTTTAAACTACCCAGCATCCGCTTGTTCTGTTTCAGTGACTGCCTCTTGATCTATGTACAGGGTCCGCATGAACACAGTTGAAAGTGTTGGAATTCCCATTGTTCGTAATGTTCGCCATAATGTTGCCACATAGTTGGATGCCTTCGCATAGTCGATAAAACACAGGTAAACATCTTTTTGGTATTCTCTGCCTTTGGCAAAGATCATTTGACATCAGCAATGACATCCCTTGTTCCATCTAAACATAAAACAAAAATCCTCATAATTGGGCTGATAAACAACTTTATGGTAAATGGTAAAGAAATTGAAGTTGTCAAGGATTTCATTCTACTTAGATCAACAGTCAACACCCTTGGAAGCAGCAGTCAAGAAATCACATCAAATGTATTGTGTTGGGAAAATCTGCTGCAAAAGACCTCTTTAAAACCTTAAAAAGCAAAACACTGTGATGAGTAAGGTGCACCTGACCCAACCTATGGTATTTTCAATCCCCTCATATACCTGGGAAAGCTGGATAATGAGAAGGGAAGACTGTAAAAGAATTGATGAATTCGAGTTGTGGTATTGGTGAAGAGTATTGAATATAGCATGGATTGAGAAGAACAAACAAATCAGTCTTGGAGGAAGTACAGACAGAATGCTCCTTAGAAATGAGGATGACCAAATGCTAGAAAAGGACATCCTATTTGGTAAAGTAGAATGTCAGCAAAAAAGAGGATAATTCTCAGTGAGATGGATTGACACAGTAGCTGCAACACGGGGCTCGAACATACCAATGATCGTGAGGATGGCACAGGACTGGGCACTGTTTCGTTCTGTTATACAGAAGGTTGCTATGAGTTGTAGCCAGCTGTATGGCAGCTAACAATAGCAATGAGTAGGGAGAGAAGGAACTGAATTCTTTTTTGCCTCTCTGCATGAGATAGCAAGGGAACACTTTCTTGCCCGAAGTATGACATCCACAATGAGTGATAGCACATCATCACTCTTAAGTCTCCTGTCCCACAGAAAATGGGAAGTTTTGTGTTTCACAAGATGTTTGGAGAAGCCAGGACCATGGAGAAGCCATGTGCAGTGCGGATTCAGGCTTAGGGTTCCTGCGTGCAAAAATCCATATACCATCAAAATAGAAAACAGTTTGAGTAGTCGATTCAAGGAAGAGCAACGCACCTGGGATAGTTTTTAGCCCCTCTTGGCTTAATATAAAGAGGCATCTTTGCCATAGCAGCCTGTCCTGGGTAGGCTGGAACCAGTCTGCTCTAAAAACCCATTGCCTTCGAGTTGATTCTGACTCATAGGGACCCTATAGGATGAAGTAGAACTGCCCCATAGGATTTCCAATGCTGTAATCTTTACGGAGAAGCCCTGGTGGCACAGTGGTTATGAGCTTGGATGCTAACCAAAAGGTCGGCAGTTTGAATCCAGCAGCCGTTCATTGGAAACCCTATGGGGGCAGTTCTTCTCTGTCCTTTAGGGTCACTATGAGTTGGAATTGAAGGCAACGGGTAAACCTTACAGAAGCAGACTGCTACATCTTCTGTGGAGCAGCTGGTGGGTTCGAACCACCCACCTTTTGGTTAGCAGCTGAACACTTAACCACTGTACCATCAGGGCTCCAGTCTACTCTAGTTACCTGCATTTTGAGGGAAAATTTTCTGGTTTATATGTGAGGAAAGAGATTGTCAAATAGGGAACTGGGGAGATGAACAGAAAGGAAGGGAAGTTTTCCTATAAGTGACTGTCCATGCCTCCTCTCGATGATCACCTGCGTCTGCCCAGCACCGTTCCTATCCAATACCACCTGCTACCAGCCCTAGGACAGGGTTTTCCCAGCCCCTTACTGGGCCATCAGACCTTTCCTGTTTTGTAATTTACTTTCTAGTGGCTTGCTAAATGACTTACTAACTAATTTGATTAATTTATTTAAACGAAGACTAACAGCTTAATGTGGAATTAGCATTTTAACAAGGGTCATCTGCAAATGAAATCTCTAATTGGAAGACTAAATCTCCAATTACAGGAGGGGATCTAATGGTGAGAATTATGTTTGCTGGTGGGTCGGATATTTCCATTAAGAGAAGAGGAGCTTAAATTATATTCAGTGTCTACTTCACCTAGTTATAAAAGTGATTCAAGTGGTGGAAGAAGAAAGTTACCAACCTGTGGGTTTTTAGATTATTCATATGTGAGTGATACTCATTTTAAAAATATCTTCTTTCAGTTACCATGACCCAGGTAGGCATAGTTAGGTGGAGATTGTACTCTCTTCCTTCTTTCTTTAAAGTCATTTTTAACCCCTGGAAACTATTGCTGCTGCAGTTTGTTTTGACAACTTGGAAGAGATTCTGATCCACCAGTCTTCTCACTAACCCCTAACATCTGAAAGCGGTCAAGTCTTGATAGCAGAGCAGCAGTTAAGATCCTGGCTCTGGAGTCAGACTACCTTGGATCAAATACTAGTTGTATCACTACTTGCTGTGTGATCTTAAGCAAGTTACTTAACATCTCTGTGCCTCTGTTTTCTCACCTGTGCAGTGGAAAATAGAAATTTAGTTCATGGCATTGTTTTCAGGATTAAATTGATATGCCTTAAGGCCAAAACACATTGCCGTCGAGTCTATTCCAACTCATGGTGACTCTGTAGGACATAGTAGAACTGCCACATAGGGTTTCCAAGGCTGTAATCTTTATGGAAGCAGACTGCCACGTCTTTCTCCTGTGGAATGACCGGTGGGTTTGAAATGGGGCAATTTTGCCCACCGGGGAACATCTGGCAATTTCTGGAGACATTTTTAGTTGTTACAACTGGGAGTTGAAGGTGGGTAGACACCAGGGATGCTACTAAACATCCTAAAATGCACATCTCATAACAAAGGATTATTTGGTCCAAAATGCCAGTAGTGCTGAGGTAGAGAAACCCTGATCTAAACATGGTACCTGGCAAATAGTGCACAATAAATACTAGATATTAATAGTACTATGCAGGGAGCCCTGGTGACTAAATGATTAAGGGCTCACTGCTAACCAAAAGGTTGGTGGTTTGAACCCACCAAGCAGCTGTCCTTAGGAGAGAGACCTGGTGATCTGCTTCTATAAAGATTACAGCCTAGAAAACTCTGGGACAGCTCTTATCTATCACATGGCGTTGCTATGAGTAGAAATCGACAGCACCTTAACAACAGCAATAAAGCAAAACCAAATCCGTTGCCATGGAGTTGATTCAACAATACAACAGTAGTACTATGAAATTTTTATGTGTGCCTAGAAAAGAGGTCAATGTGGGAATGTGGCAACATTTCCAACTAAAAAGAGAAAAGGCACATTTCCTTTTTTTAAACATACTCTTATGTAACCATATCTGGAAAAATTATTTCTTGTTAAAATTTTGGAGTTATTAAAATGGACAAAGTACCTTGGATTTTTGTTTAGAATTTAAGGGTTATCTACTGAGTTCTAACCCACACACAGATTTCATTATTTACTTTTCAGGATCCTGTGGGATAGTCAAAAAGTGGGGGCTAAGGTTCATCTTAAGTGAGAATAGCAGCACAATTGGAAGAGCATAGTCTGTCACTGAACTGTGCATGTAGAAATTTTTGAAATGGTGTGTCTTTGGCTATGTGTATTTTCACCAAAAAAAAAAAAGGTTGAGAAGTTAGAGGGTTGACATGTTGTGGGGTTGTTAACCAATGTCATAAAACAATATGTGTACTACTGTTTCATGAGAAATTGTTCTGTAAGCCTTCACCTAAAGTACAATAAAAAAAAAAAAGTAGGGGCTAAGAATGATAAGAGAGCAGCTGAGGACTTACATTGTTTACCTTCAAGGTGTGATGGCTGAACAATTACTGGTATACCGCCAACTGATTTAATCAACTGTTTAATGTAATTAAGGTGGTCTGTAGCATGGAGCCCTGGTGTTGCAGTGAAGAGCTCGGCTGCTAACCAAAAGATCGGCAGTTCGAATCCACCAGCCCGCTCCTTGGAAACCCTATGGGGCAGTTCTCCTCTGTCCTGTAGGGTTGCTAAGTCAGAATTGGGTAGCATGGAAAACTCAGTAAGAAGCCCCTTCAACCTCTCCAAGCATCACTTCCCTGCTTCTACTATGGAAAGAAGAGTAAAGTAATAAACCAAGCCCAGGAATATTGCACCGCTTATCATGTTAAGTACTCAGTAGGTCTCTCAGATAGTGGATGGAATACAGAAAGTGCCCCATTTGTGCAATCAAGGCTGTTGTAGTAGTGTCGTCCATTGCTACCTGAAATCTCATGGATTAATGGTTTGCACTTCATGCCTTTAGCTGTGAGTAAAGAGTGGGATTGTAGATAATGCAGACCAGAGGTTGATATTATTCAGCTTCATCTGCTACATTTTGAAAGCTTCATCTACTACAAAGTGTGACTGCCTATCATATATGAATAGTTTAGATAATTTTGCATGTAATTTCACTCTGCTGACACAATTTGCTTTGAAAAATGCTTAGTAGAGCTCAAAGAAATCTTTCCTATCAAGATATCAACATTTCACTCAAATTTGGCATTAAATGCCCTGAATACACAGTTAATGCTCATTTTTCCAGCAGTGATACATTCATGAGGCACAGTATGAGAAGCAGACGTTTGGTAGAGCAGAGAACATTATAATCAAGTCATTCATTTAACTGCATGTTGATTCACAGTAATGATGGGAATTTTAGAAGGCATTCAAATGTTTGAGTAAATAGTAGTAGCTTTGGCATGACGGAAAGGGCCTGGGTGTAGACGCATTAAAGATTTGCTTGGGCTTGGGATAAACCATAATCCATTTCTTTGTCTCTGAAGGAGTTTAGAGTCAGATTTAATGACAGTTTTCATAAAAGTATACAATATTTATTCAACAAATATTAAGTACCAGCTATGTGCCAGGCATCGTGTTAGGTACAGGGTATATAGCAGTGGACAAAGGAGACAGATTTTTGGCCTGGACAGTAGGTGCTATCAGTGTTGGTAGAGCCATTCCCTGAAATAGGAAATCTTGGGGGAGGACTAGGTCTGTGGTGTGGGAAGATCATGAGTTCAATTTTGCACATGTTGCCATTAAGGTGTTTGTGATAAATCCAACCGGAAATGTCAAGTAGGTAGATGGAGCTAGGTGAGTGATCAGAGTAGCTACAAATGTAAATATTGGAGTCATCAGGGTAGAGGTGGTCATCCAGTGGTTTAGAGCGCTTGGTCCTGTAAGCAGTGTCCATGGTGCGGTGGGAAGAAACCAGCTTGATGTGAGTTAAAGAAAATGTATAGAAGGTGGTTGTCTTAGTTACCTAGTGCTGCTATAACAGAAATACCACAAGTGGATGGCTTTAACAAACAGAACTTTATTCTCTCATAGTTTAGAAGGCTAAAAGTCCAAACTCAGGGCACCAGCTCCAAGGGAAGGCTTTCTCTCTCTGTCAGCTCAGGGGAAGGTCCTGGTCATCAATCTTCCCCTGGTCTAGGTGCTTCTCAACACAGGGACCCTGGGTCTAAACGACACACTCAACTCCTGGCTCTTCTTTCATATGAAAACCCCTGTGTCTGTGGTCACTTCTGTCTTTTATATCTCAAAAGAGATTGACTCAAGATACAACCTAATCCTGTAGATTGTGTCATGTGACATTAGCATAACCGACAGCTCACTCCCAGAGTAGGATCATAACCACAGGCATAGAGGTTAGGATTTACAACACATGGGATGATTAGATCACAAAATGGTGGACAATGACACAGTACTGGGAATCATGGCCTAGCCAAGTTAACACATATTTTTGGGGGACACAATTCAATCCATGACAGTGGTCATCACCATTGCTTTCCAACTAACCAAACCAAAAAACCAAACTCATTGCCCTTGAGTTGACTCTGACTCATAGTGACCCTACAGGACAAAGTGGAACTGCCCCATAGGGTTTCCAAGGAGTGGCTGGTGGATTTGAACTGCTGACCTTTTGGTTAGCAGCTGAGCTCCTAACCACTGCACGACCAGGGTTCCTCCAACTAACCACAGAACTACAATTTTATTTTTTTTCAAATAACAATTCTCCACTATTCATATAAACCCCATTCCCTTCAGCATATAAAGTGGCTATAAGAGATAGGGCTAAGTCCCAGTTAGTATCTGGTCCAGGGAGGAAAAACCAAATCCACTTACAGTTCTGTGGAGAATGTTAGATCACACACAGGCGATTTCATCACTCTTGGCCAACTTTCACAATAATAGATTAGGGCACGGCTCTGGCTCAGGTGAGTCCTGGGATTTCTGACCTCTTTTTAGAATGGGCACATCCTCTGGGCAGGAACATTCAGCCAGGCTGGTTCATGGAACTCAGCCAGCTGAATATAGAGCCTTAGAGGAACTGAGATGCACTAACCCCTTGAGGTTCCACATGCCATCTTAGGCTGCTACGAAAACAGATAGGAAAAAGGTACCATGCTTTTCTACATCAATCTTTTTTTCACTGACAAGTGTGGACTAATTGAAGGGTAATCTTCAAGAGAATGGAGGGACATGTGAAAGAGCCAGAGGCCTAAAGTGGCATAGAGCAGACCGCTACTACAATTGCCTCTGAATTTAAAAGCATAATTAAGCTGAAATGACTTACACAGAAAGGAGTTAATTTAAGTCCAAATATTTGAATTGATTGTTCTTACTGTGATATTGTAACTAAAATCTCCCTGGGAAAAATAAAACATATCAATAAAAAAGGAATTTTCATAGATTAATAAAATAGGAGGGCTATGACAGAACTCCAGCTTAGGTAGGAATAGAACGTTGAACTGTTGAACAGAAGAGGACAACTGTCCACAGAGCCTTGCAGCATGAGCTGGTTGCCTAAATTTCTTTTAGTGACAAAAGGTCCGGGTTAAATTGAAATGAAACAAGAAGGTATGAAAGTTAAGAGAAAAAAAAACCCCAAGGAGAAAACATATTAAAACATTTTTCCCAGTGTTCTTATACATAATTATCTTTAATTGTAGAAGAAACACATGTTTACTGTAGAAACTGGGGGAAATTGTGAAGCAGAAAAAAAAAATCAAGGTGAATACCCAGAGAGAGCCACTGTAAGTAACAGTTTTGATACATTTACTTCTAGTTGCTATATTCTTGCAATTAAAAAAAAGTTTTGTGGTTCCCCCCCCCCCCTTAAGGAAGAATAACATATGTAATTGTGCCCTTCACATTGAGAAAGAAAGGGCAGGTCATGTGGAGATTAATAGCAATTATAGCAGCCTGTGAAATATGATTGGTGGGAGGCTTAAGATTAGAGCTTCATCAAAAATGTTTAGAGTTACAGCAGTTTTAAAAAATCACTAGTTGAAGTGTGAAGCCACATCAACATAATGAAAAGCAATACCTCAGAGACATAAGCGCAAAACCAATTCTCAAAAATGTGTGGCCAATAATATCCTCTCTTCAATAGGATGCTTGTTTCAAATGCTCATCATGATAATAAAATGGGAAAAAGAGCAAAAGAAAAACTAGGGTGAGGGAAAAGAGATGAAAAATGAAGTGTAGAAGCGGGAAGACAGTGAAATAGATTCTAACTTGTAGAAACATGTCATGGAAATAGGATGTTCCAGTTGTCTATTGCTGGATAACAAACCACCCCAAACTCAGTGGCCTGAAAACAACAACAATCATTTATTTCGCTCATGAATCTGCCTTTTAGGCAGGGCTTGGCTCCACACGGTGTCAGCTGCGGCTTCTTAAAGGCTGGAGCTGTAATCACCTGATGGTTCGTTCACTCAGGTCTGGGGGCTGATGCTGGCTGATGGCTCTCGCCGGAAACACCTACAGTCCTTTCCATGTGCACTCTCGACTTCCTCACGACATTATAATTAGGTTCCAAAAGGGAACATCCCAAGAGAAACCAGTGTGGCCTTTTCTATGGACTCATAAGCCAGGCATCACTTCTGCAGCATTTTGTTTGTCCAGGCAGTGTTAAGGCCCATCTGTATTTAAAGGAAAGGGAAGTAGGTCCTACCTCTTGTTGAAAGGAGTGTCACACGGTTTGCAGACATGCTTTAAAATCATCATATGGGCATAAGAGGCTGAAAATAATACTATTATGGAATACAGATGGAGTATATTTTATGTCATCTCAAGAATTGAATTAGTATGGCAGACACTGCTGGTTTTCCCCCAGTATCTCTCTTCCCTCCTTCTGAAGCACAGGAGCCCTGGCTGCAGGGAGGCCAGTGGGTTTGAAGCACAGGGAGCAAGAGCAATTGTGGTAGGAAATGGAGTCAAGAGACGTGACAGGCACCAGGTCACGTGTGGCCTGTAGGGCATGCAAGGTCCTTGGTTCTTATTCTGAGTGAGACGGGGAGCACTGGAGAGTTTTGAGCAGAGGAGTCACATGATCTGGCTTAGGTTTTTAAAAGGATCACTAGATGCTATATTGAGAATGGCTGTAGGGACATGAGGGTGGAAGCAGGGAGAGCAGTTGGAAGGTGATTAAAATATTGAAGGAGAGAGATAATGGTGGCTCGGGTAAGGATGTTAGCAGTGGAGGTTGTAAGAACTTGTCAGATTCTGGATATAATTTGGAAGAAATGTCTACAGGATTTGATAATTAGATGTCACTTGTGAAAGAGGCAGTGATGACCCAGGGTTTCTGAACTGAACATCTGAAAGAATGGAATTGCCCCTAGCTGAGATGAGGAAGACTGGAGGAGCAGATTTGGGGGGTAAGGGGGAAGGACCAGGGGTTCAGGTGTGGACTTGATATATTGGAGATTCTATTAGGTATCTAAGTGGAGCTGTTATGGGGGCTTAGAGACACAAGTCTGGAGTTCAGAAGGGGGCTGTAAACTTGGGGGTTGTCATTGTCTTGATACAAATATGTAAGGGAAATGTGTATATATATAACTAAAATGTGATCAGTTCCTCTGGGTAAGAAAACTCTTACCTATTCACTGGAAATAGCTGATCCTCTGTACAAGAACGCTCAGATTCCCTCTGAAAGGTGAGCCCCTCCCTGGGGAGTTGTTCCTAAACTAAATTGTGAAGAATCTTTTGTTAATCCTCTTCCTTTGGGAAGGTGGGATTGATGATACAATTGGAATTTTTTTTTTTTTAATACTAAAATTTCAAATGTTTGTAGTTCTTATAGTATTAAGAAAAAAAAAACGGGAGGGGAGCGTGCGGGTCATAGATTTAGATAATCCCTCAACGTATACTATGTCCAGCTCAGACAGCCTCTGAACACTGAACTCACAAGTTAAATATGGTAATTAGACTCCAGAAGCACATTGTTTTAAGTCTGTTCTTACTATTAAGCATTTACTTTCTATTTCAGAAGTTAAAAATAAAAAAGATTATATGCTGAATTTCTTCATTAAAATATAGGGGTTCCCTCTAAGTATATCTTGTAGTTGTTAGGTGCTGTCAAATCATTTCCGACTCATAGTGACGCTGTGTACAACAGAATGAATCACTGTCCGGTCCCTAAGTATATCTAAGTGTGGGGTATTTGGTTATTAGTACCTAACTCTTTTTTTCCCCTGAAATATGCATCTAGTTGTATTTTTTTGTCCTAATTATGATAAATTCATCAATAATCACATTCAGTAAGGGTACATGCTTCGAGTTGTGGCTCCAGATGTTGGATTGATTTGCAGCGATTGTCTTAATCCCCATTGTGACCAATGACACTCATTAGTAAGACAGTTGTAGGAGGCAGAACAGAGTGAAACTGACAGGCCAATGTAATGATTAATGCTATAAACACAGTCCCATTGTTATCATACAATAACCAGTTGAGCTACCTGAATAAGGAAAATGATGAAGAAAGCTAGGGGGATTATTGGACACATATTGCCCTTTGAGATGGAAATTGATTTTCTTCTCTTCTTTTAACTACATTAATAGAATACATTCTTAAATTGTACTTTTATTTTCACTATTAAAACTATCAATTGAACATCTATGTGCCTGGCACTGTAAAAATTTACATACACTATCTCTAATGTTAGGATGAAAAATTTATTCACACCACAGCTGATACCGGAATACCTTGATCAGCAACTAGTGGTAGAAGATGAGAGAGAAGAGGCAGAAGATGAGACTTTAAAGATTCCTTGGAAGGAGCTAAGGCAGCAGAAAAGATAGCTAAACTCTTCTGCATGAGAAAATGAGGAGAATTTGGTTTTACTCCTGAGAGTCAGAGCAAGAGCACAAAGAGTAGTCTGTTAGCTGATATAGCCAGTGAGAAAATTTAAGTTGTTGTTGGGTGCCATCGAGTCGGTTCTGACTCATAGCAACCCTACGTATAACAGAATGAAACACTGCCCAGTCCTACGCCATCCTCAAAATCATTGCTATGTTTGAGCCCATTGTTGCAGCCATGGTGTCAGTCCGTCTCTTTGAGGGACTTTTCTCTTTTTTGCTGATCCCCTAACTTACCAAGCATGATGTCCTTCTCCAGGGACTGGTCCCACCTGATAACATGTTTGAAGTTTGTGAGACAAAGCCTTACCATGCTGGCTTCCAAGGAACACTCTGGCTGTACTTCTTCCAAGACAGATTTGTTTGTTCTGGCAGTCCACGGCATATTCAATATTCTTCATCAACACTATAATTCAAAGGCATCAATTCTTCAGTCTTCCTTATTCATAGTCCAGCTTTTGCATGCATATAAGGTGATTGAAAATACCATGGCTTGGATCAGGCCCACCGTAGTCCTTAAAGTGACATCTTTGCTTTTTAATGCTTGAAAGAGGTCTTTTGCAGATTTGCCCAATGCAGTACGTCATTTGATTTCTTGACTGCTGCTTCCATGGGCATTAATTGTGGATCCAAGTAAAATGAAATCCTTGACAACTTCAGTCTTTTCTCCGTTTATCATGATGTTGCTTATTGGTCCAGTTGTGAGGACTCATATTTTCTTTATGTTGAGGTGTAATACATACTAAAGGCTGTGGTCTTTGATCTTCATCTGTAAGTGCTTCAAGTCCTCTTCACTTTCAGCAAGCAAGGTTGTGTCATCTGCATAGCACGATTTTAAATTATTGCTTTACAATTCAAGATGTGACCTTTTCATGGAACCCTTAAATTTTCAATAACAAAATGACAAGGCAGCAACTGTAACTTTAACTTTAATGATACTCTTATTATTTCCCTTATTAACATCCCCCAAAAGGATTCAGTATTTCTAAACTCACAGAGCCCAAATTTGTGGGGACAAGAAGCAAAAATTACCTAAATGGGTTATTGGGAGTGATGGAGAGTGGGGCACCTCCTCCTTCACCCCTTGGTTGCCAGATCCATTCATTCTACTTATTGAGGATACAACTCGATATAATGGCTGTTGGTTTTACGTGGGTACTGTATCTTGAAAGATGGTATCCCGTGCTCACATGTGTTATCTCCAATCTTATGCCTTAGCTGCATCAAGCAAGTAGCTTCTGGATGATGTGGTATATCATAGAATCAGTGGATTCCATGTCTTTTGCTCAGTACTACGTATTTTGCTGTGAGTCTCTTGTTCTAAGGTTATGTAGGAGCCCAAGCTGAGCCTCAGAGATTTTCCCTTCCTGTTCTTCCTCTTCCCAAGCGGTATTTGTTACCTGGTGCTTGCTATCCTGGTTTGGGGTCAGTGATGTTCTCTATTGTTCTGGTTCAGCCTTAGTCCTATCCAGACATTGTGTTTGTATGTCTTGGGAGTGAAGTTTCCTTGGGCTCACAGGAAACCTAAAGCTGAGGGTGGAATAGGAACTTTGAAATAAATCCTTCAGCAACCCAGACCTCCTCACCTTAACACAAAGTAATACTAGGGGAATCTGAAGCCTGCTGTCCATACAGGATAACCATAGCAACAACAACAGCAACAGAACGTAAATTCAGCTCAACTACTGACTGAATTGACACACATACACCCACACCCCACACAAACAATCACACCCACACTTTCTGCCTTGCAGAAAAAGAGGCATGCCCAATTTCAGATATAATGAATGTTTACCTAAGTCTCTATTATCCTATACATGCTCTCTCTCCAACAACCAATAAAAAATTATGGGACATACAAAACAAACAAACAAACAAAAAAACAACTCGTCTCAAGACACATATTAATCAACAGAACCTGACTTGGATGTGACCCAGGTGTTGGAATTATCAGACAGGAAATTTAAAATAACTATGATTAAATTTTAAAGAGACTAGTGAAAAAGGTGAGCAACATTCAAGAAGAAACAGGGAATATCAACAACAAGATGGACACTATATGAAAGAATCAAATGGGAATACTAGAAATGAAA
>NW_004444262.1:68692-69876 GCF_000243295.1 Trichechus manatus latirostris
ATGGAGCATTCACAAAGACAAACCATATTCTGGGCCATAAAACAAACCTTAACAAATTTGAAAGAATAGAAATCATACAAAGGATGTTCTCAGAACTCAGTGGAATTAAATTAGAAATAAATAACAGAAAGATATATCTGGAAAAGCCCCAAATATTTGGAAAGTAAACAATATACTTCTAAATAACCCATTAGTCAGAGATTTGTCACAAGAGAAATTAAAAAAAAAATTGAATTAAATGAAAATACAACATGTTAAGTTTGTGAAATACTGCTAAAGCAGAGCTTAGAGGGAAATTTACAGCATTAAATGAATATATTAGGAAAAAAGAAAAGTCTAAAATCAACAACCTAAGTTTCTACCTTAGGAAACTAGAAAAAGAATAAAAAATTAAATCCAAAGCAAGCAGAAGGAAGAAAATAATAAATATTCAAGCAGAAGTCAATAGAATTGAAAACAAAAATAGGAGAGGAAATCAATAAAGCCAAAAGCTGATTCTTTGGAAAAATTCCTAATATTGATAACCTCTAATCAGACTAACCAAGAAAAAAGAGAGGATACAAAATACCAATATCAGAAATGAAAGAAAAGATATAACCATTGATAACACAGACATTAAAGATCAATACTATGAACAATTCCCTTAATTGTCCATAGTATTGAGTAATTCCCATAAATTCAATAGCTTAAATGAAATGGACCAATTCCCTGTAAGACACAAACTACCAAAACTTACTCAAGAAGAAATAGATAACCCAAATAGCCATAACCTTCACTGGCAAATTCTACCAATCATTTAAGGCACAAAATATATACAAGGTTTGTATGTTGAAAACTACAAAATATTAATGATGAGAGTAATCAAGGAAGACCTAAATACATGGAGATATATCTGTGTTCATGAATTGAAAAACTCAACATTAAGACATTAATTCTCACCAGATTGATATATAGATTCAATGCAATAATAATCAAAATCCCAGCAGGCTTTAAATTTTTTTTTGGTAGAAATTGACAAGCTGATTGAAAAATTTATATGAAAAATAGGAGGAAATAGAGAAAAAATTGGAGGACTCACACTATTTGATTTCAAAACTTGAATGCAAAGCTACAGTGATCTAGATAGTGAGGTACTCAGATCAATGGAACAGAATAGAGACTCCTCCAGAAAGACCCCACATGTA
>NW_004444262.1:84077-93033 GCF_000243295.1 Trichechus manatus latirostris
CGCCGAATAAAACCTTTTTACTTTACTAAAAAAAGAAGTATACTCTTAGCAGTATTGAGTTTAAAGTATAGAAGTACAGATTATCCTCAGTTTGTGTATCAAATGCATCCTGAAAAGTCTGTGGCATCAGGTGGGAGGTCAGGTGATTGCTAAGGTCTCTTCCTACCCTAGTTATATGATTAATTCATTCATTTAACAATTATGTGTTGTTTAATGTTCTAGGTGCTATGGATACACCAGTGAATAAAAGCAAAAAAGGGAGTTTGCATTCTAGTGGGAGGAGGCAAAGAATAAACAATAAACAAGTAAATTATACAAATGTAGAGCTGTAAGTCAATGATAGAAATGCAAAAGTTAGGAGTGCCTGAGTCAAGGTGTGTGTGTGTGATGATTTGAAATACTGTGGTAAGAGTACTCATTGAGAAGTGACATTTGAATAAAATTTTGAAGATCATGAGGGGTTAGTCATGTGGATATCTGGGAGAAGAGTGGTCCAGGTTGAGGGAGGTGCCATTGCAAAGGGCCTAGGGTAGGAGTATAGCTGGGGGCAGGGGGGTCAGGGAGCAGCAATAAGGCCAGTGTAGCAGAGCAGAGGGATCAAGGGGAGGTGATAGATGAAGTCAGAGAGAAAATGGCAATCCAGATTAGATTAGGACCTCAAAGGCTAGTATAGAGACTTTGGCCTTTACTCTGAGTGAAATAGAAAACCATAGAGTGACTGTAAGGCCTTGAGCATAGGAGTGCTATGCTTCAAAATGATCACTCTAGCCTGTGTTTAGAATAGAGTATAATGGAAGACCAGCTAGAAGGCTATTCCCAGTGAGAGATGATGGTAGCTTGGACTAAGGTGGTAGCAGAAGAGGAGGTAAGAAGTGGGTAAATTCTAGTTATATTTTCATGGTAGAACTAACAGGTTTCCTGGTGCATTGAATGTAGCAAGTAAGAGAAAAAGAGAAATCGATCATTTTGGTTTCAAATCTTATTTTCTGCCATTATAACTTTAGAGATGTGCATCCTTAGAGAAACTCTTCTCTCTACCATATGCAAAGACTACACCAAAGAGTCCTGAATTTACACTAAATGTGGCCTCCTTTAGTATAGGCTCTAAATAAAATGTTTTATGAAATCGAAAGGATATTATACTTTCATTTACACACAAGACACTTGTGTATTTCTCCCATACATCCTATAAAACAAGACAATCAGCCAATAACCACAGTACCCCATCAACGCTTAACAAAACTGAAAGCAAACCCATTGCCCTCAAGTCAACTCTGACTCATAGCAACCCTGTAGGACAGAGTAGAACTGACTCAAAGGGTTTCAAAGGCTGTAAATCTGTACAGAAGCAAATTGCCAAATCTTTCTCTTGCCAAGCAGCTGGTAGGTTCAAACCACTGACTTTCTGGTTAGCAGCTGAGCACTTAACCGCTATCCCACCAGGGATCCCCTTACCAACACTTGTTGTTAGGTGCCATCGAGTTGGTTCCAACTCATAGCAACCATGTGTACAACAGAACCAAACACTGCCCCGTCCTGCGCCTCCCTCACAATCATTGTTATACTTGAGCCCATTGTTGCAGCCACCGTGTCAATCTATCTCGTGGAGGACCTTCCTCTTTTTCACTGACACTGTACTGTACCAAGCATGATGTCCTTCTCCAGGGACTCATCCTTCCTGATAATATGTCCAAAGTATGTGAGATGAAGTCAGGCCATCCTTGCTTCTAACGAGCATTCTGGCTGTACATCTTCCAAAGACAGATTTGTTCATACTTCTAGCAGTCCATGGTATATTCAATGTTCTTCACCAACACCATAATTCAAAGGCATTAATTCTTCTTCAGTCTTCCTTATTCATTGTCCAGCTTTTGCGCACGTATGAGGCAATTGAAAATACCATGGCTTGGGTCAGGCACATCTTAGTTCTCAAAGTGACATCTTTGCTTTCTAACACTTTAAAGAGGACTTCTGCAGCTGATTTACCCAATGTAATATGTCATTTGATTTCTTGACTGCTGCTTCCATGGGTGTTGATTGTGGATCCACGTAAAATGAAATCCTTGATAACTTCAATCTTTTCTCCATTTATCATGATGTTGCTTATTGGTCTAGTTGTGATGACTTTTGTTTTCTTTATGTCATTAAAGTTGACTTTACTTTGAGGAGGCCGCTCTTCTGCAGTCACATTTTGAGTGCTTTCCAGCCTGAGGGGCTCACCTTCTGGCACTATA
This sequence comes from Trichechus manatus latirostris, assembly GCF_000243295.1. Taxonomy (NCBI): domain Eukaryota; kingdom Metazoa; phylum Chordata; class Mammalia; order Sirenia; family Trichechidae; genus Trichechus; species Trichechus manatus. Next base: position 86,312 of record NW_004444262.1, read on the forward strand.
TGAGACAGTGTTCTGCTGCTATTCATAAGGCTTTCACTGGCCAATTTTTTTAGAAGTAGATCACCAGGTCCTTCTTCCTAGTCTGCCTTAATCTGGAAGCTCTGCTGAAACCTGTCCGTCATGGGTGACCCTGCTGGTATTTGAAGTACTGATGATAGCTTCCAGCATCACAGCAACACGCAAGCCACTACAGTACGACAAACTGACAGATGAGTAGTGGTACCTCCAAAAGGATGTGGATATTTAAGCTGCCATATTGGTTAAGTTATTGTTTCTGATTTTTATTGGAATTCCCAGCTTGAAGAAGTACAAGGAGATGCTTCTTTAGGAACTTCCAGACACATAAACAAGTCCTTCCTTGTTGCAGTTAACAATAAACACCTCCGGCCTTTTTAAACAAACCTGCAGCTGGCCCCTCTATCATTCAAGGTCTGAACTCTGGTGACAGCTCATTGATAACAAAGAATCCTCACCCATGTATTACCTGTTGTAGAAGTGATGAGACCAGCAGGCATTTGGCACTCTGTAAGATCTGTTAATCGGACATGCAAACAGCAGATACATTTTTAAGTTTCGACCATCCCACTTCTGAAACCTGACTTCTAAAATGCCTTTTGTCACAGGGCTCTGACATCAGCAAGCCCGTGCATTTAAAACAGAATCCTGTCCAGAGGACATAAAAACACACCTCACTGGGGGAGGTGTGCCAGGCACTGTATCAAGCCCTTCGCATACATGTATAATCTCACTTATTCCAGCCTGCCACCTGTGAGGCCAGCATTACCAATGAAAAACTGGTGAACAGGCTTCAAGTTTAAGCAACTTACCTAAGGTCACCAAGCTAGTTGACACAGCCAGAATTAAAACTCTGATTTTTCAATCCAAAGCCATTCAATGTTGACCATCTCACCACCCTGCCTTCTAACATAACCTAACACTTGCCAAATGATAGTCACAGTCTGTCCCCTGGAACTCGAAAATCCCCATGTGGAAAATCCCATGGAAAGAGAGACCAGAGCCATCTCTTCCAATTTCTATAGTTTACCAGCCCTGGGCATTCATCTTGTCTCGATTGAACTTTAGCCAGTTCATCTTCAGCCAAGTTTCCAATTCAGCCAGCCAGTGGGTAAGATAGAAAAACCACCCGGTCAGAATCAGTTGAAAAAGAAATACAGGCTGGGGATTCTTGGCATAATGATAGAGCGAGAGGTCCAGGTCCCTTGCTGGTGTTTTAAATGGTCTCCTATTGACGCTGAACAGAGAGCATCCCTCTGGCAGGAGACACCAGAGCAGCATCCTCTCAGTGGACGAGCAATCACCACAAACCACCTTTTGAGTTTTCAGAGAGAAGGATGGACTTGCTGGAGCCAATGCAAAACAAAACTCTGTCCACTCTACTTCAATACTCAAAATTGAATAGTCCTTGGCAATGGTACAGGGAGCACAATGAACATTATTATTACATCAGCCAAACTCAATTCAATTGGCGACAAGACTCAAGGTAGGAAACCAAAAAGAATAGATTTAAATGGGTCTACTTGTCCTCTCCGTTCATCCTCTACCCTCATCTATCCTTCCCTTTATCTATCCTTTCCACTTGCTCAGCCCTCAGCCCCCAGGAGTGTTGTGTGCCCACTAGCCCTAAGAAAACCCAAGTGGGAAGGTGAGTGAGCAGAATGTGTGGACATCATGGGCGCTGAGGCTTAGCTATTTTGTTCCTTCTCACCCTGGAAGCTGGGGTCAGTCAGTAGAGAAGAATCTGGAGCAGATGTGGGGGGAGCACCTGTAGATCCTGATGGAGGGAGACCAAGGAGAGGAGAGGGAAAAGGAGAGTTGAAAGGAGACAGGTGTGAAGAATAAAGAACAAAACCAAATCTTTTGCCATGAGTTGATTCCAACTCAGCAAGCCTATAGAACAGAGTAGTACTGCCCCATAGGGTTTCCAAGGAGCAGCTGGTGGATTCTAACTGCCAACCTTTTAGTTAACAGCTGAGCTCTTAACCACCGCCCCACCATGGCTCCAAAGAAGAACAAAGGGGTGGAGAACCTAGGAATCAAGGAGAGGAGGAAAGGGAGTGAGCTGAAAGGGAGTGGGTGAGAAAAGGATCCCAGAGGCAACACAGGAAGGCTCACCCATCAACTCTATGCCTTCCCACTCTTTTATCAAGTTCTTAGAGCATTTTACAACATGTAATATGTACCTGGATAGATGTCTAGAAAGTCTTTTTGACCTACCCACTGAGCCCCAGTGGGAATGAGCCCTGTCTCCTTGGAGCCTCACCGTCTTATTTTCATAGCACTACTAACATTTTCCTGCCCCATCTGTTTACATGTCTGTCTGCCCCCTGGGCTGGAAGACCCTCAAGGTTGGAGACTGTCTCTAATCGGTCTTTGTAGTCCCTTATTATGATTCCTGCCTCATGGCTGGTACTTAATAAATGATAAATAAAACACTGCATGTCATAAAACTAAATCATTGGTCAGGCCCAGAAGAGTACATCCTGTGTGATTGCATCTAGCAGGTTCCAAAACAGGCAAAACTAATCCAGGGATAGGAGTCAGGAGAGCGATTAGTCCTGAGTAGGGGTAATGAATTGGAGGTGGCATGAGGGGGTCTCTGAGAGGTGGTCATGTTCTATTTATTGATCTGGGTGCTACTTTACAGAGGTGTGTTTCCTTTGTAAAAATTATTAAGCAGTATGATTTGCACTATTCTTTGTGTGTTACATATGCATCAATAAAAAGTTTACTAAAAGAGAAAGAAAAATCAAATAATTAGCTACTTCAGCTCTATCAAAAGAAATTGAGGTGGATGAGAGATTCTAATTATACAAGGAGCTGCTTCTCCTCCCATCTTTCTTTTGCTGGGTTTGAATTAAAATAGCTTGCAAATTATATGTCAGTCCTCACCAATACTTCCTTAAAGCAATTAGTAACGTGTCTTATTTCGCTGCTGATCAGTCATTGATCCTTCACAAATCAACAACAACACAAATGCATCCATATGTATGTATAAATTACGATCTAATTAAAGATCTCTATAGCACCATGTTCTAGATTATTGATTTCCAAAAATGTTACACTGGAGGTGGACAAAAAGACGTTTCTGTATCACTAAGCATTCAGGATGTCAGACACTGAAAAGTGAATTGTTTCTCTGATTAATTGACTTTAATAATAATAATTTTATTTATATAGGTACCTTGCCAAGGCATTCAGGGAGTTGTAAACCAGCCCCAAATCTATGATTAAAGCATTATACAAGCAATATATAACAAGCCTCCCTCTAGAAGTAAAACAAAGGGAAGAGATGAATTGGGCTGGTATATGAAGGTGCAGGAGAGGGAAAGAGTGTAGATTCAGCGTGAGAAGGTGATAAATGCTTCATTAGGGGACGAGGGGAGTTTCCTGGGATTGGCGAAGGAGTGTAATTTAACAGAGTTAGATTGAAATAGTGGTCCACGGGGAGTCAGTCCTAGCCCTGCAGAGATGTGTGCACTTCCACCTCTCCAGGCCTACTGGCGAGAACACAGATAATAATCACATCTTTCCTGCCAGCTACATCCTATCTATGAGTGGTATTTTTAATAATGATACAAATAGCAGAAGTTAAGGAAATGCTTGTAAATTATTCCTCACTTTTTGACATTGGCAAAGGATCTAGGTAGTTTTTTTTCTGTCTTTTTTTTGTTTTTAGCTCTTAGTGAAGTCCTGGAAAATATAAACATATATTCGAAAGTGACTGTGAAGGTGCCCAAGTATGAAAGTTCTGAGAATATTAACAGCAGGAACTGAGACTTAGGTATGATTAGTTGGTACATCCTTCCTCTACAGACCCCTTCCCCCACCTGCACTCCTTCCCCTTTCACTGCCTCCATCCTACCGCCCTGCCAAATGACCTCTGCCCTCACCATGGCTCACTATGCCAGTCTTTTTAGTCTTTGACTTTTTTTCAATGTGACTTACAAACAGTGTAAGCTTTGTCCATCTGATATTAAATGTTTTATCTAGCCCATCTTTTTTAGATGAAAAGATATAATAAAACATGGCTTCCAAAAAGATAATATGGCAGTTGCTGGAACAACCTGTCTTTGAGCAGAAAGCTGGTGGTCTAGTTCTACTCCACTCTAGGTTACAAGTTTAATTCTTATTTAGTTTGGGCATCTGAGTAACAAGAAAAGAAAGATTCATCATAGGAAGAGTAAAAGTAATTAACAAAAGCTACAAGTGAAGAGATGGAAAATCAAAAGTGACATAACCTCACTAGTGAGGCCCACATATTTGCAGTTCACAGAAGGGCCTAGATGACTGAAGGGAACTTTCTAGCCAGAGCAGGGGCATGGAATTCCTATTGCTCGGTTAATTTCACCTAATCCCTGGGCAAATCAAATAAAATCTTTATTTTATGCTGGGCAGATACTGTGAATATCTATCTGATAGACTCCTAAGTTGTCTGTCATGAAATAAAAATTTTTTAAAAACTCTTTTTTGGTTTTATATTATTCTTGTCTAGATTGAATATGTAATCATGTGCCTTTGATGAAAGCTGAAAGGATGTTCTGGCAGAGGAGGAAAGGGAGCAGAGTTTACTGGGAATCCTTGGGCAATGAGTGATTGATTAGTGGGTGAGGAGTCAAGTGAGATCTAGTGCCCTGGATTGAATAAAAGAGTTTCCATTATTCAGAGAGTGCTCAAGAAAGATGGGGAGAGACTGCATGGAAGCCTGCCATGAGTCTAACAGAAAAGCAACTTTCTGGCAAAGAAAGCAGACGTTAGGGCAAAAAAGGCAACTGTATCCTACCCACTGAGCAAAAAATTTGACACTTAGGGAGGGCAGAGGATAAAAAACAAGCCCAGAGAGAGGGCAATTGTAGAACATAAACTGTGTATGTGTTTCAACTCCTTTAGTAGGATTAATTCTCCTTTGATATCTGTCCTTCTCTTCATTGCTTATTATATAATCAACTTTATAGATTTTTATGTTCAAAGTGATTTGTTTTTAAAGCCCATGGTTTTATCTCTTTGTATGTTTGTATTTACCTACCTACAGTAGGTAGCATCTGAGACTATTAAAGAAGAAAGAAAACAGGAAGGAAGACAAGCCTCTTAGATCACTCAAAGGGGGTCGCAGCTGAGTCAGACCTGGAGTTATCAGGTGACAAATTGAGGATTACACTGCTGTGATAAGACTTTATCTGAACAGTGTTTTTCAAACCATAGGTTGTGACACATTACTGAGTTGTGAAATCAGTTGCCTGGATTACCGAGCATTTTTTAAAAAATAAATAAGTAGAACAGAAAATATCAGAGTGCATTGCGGGTAGTAAGGGTTTCATAAAACTGTTGCTGTTTCACACTTACATACTGTCTTAGTTACCTAGTGCTGCCATAACAAAAAATACCACAAATGGATGGCTTTAAAGGACAGAAATTTATTTTCTCACAGTTCAGGGAGCTAGAAGTCCAAATTCAGGGCATTAACTATTGGGGAAGATCCTTGTTTGTCTCTTTCAGCTTGACACAAGCAGTTTGTCATTAGCTGCTAACCTTAAGCTTGGTGGTTTGAACCTACCCAGGGGTGCTGTGGAAGAAAGGCCTGGCGATTTGCTTCTGTAAAGATTACAGCCAAGAAAACCCTATGGAGCAGTTCTACTCTATAAAAATAAGGTTGCCATGAGTCTGAATCAACTCGATGGCAGTTGATTTGGTTTGGTTTCAGTTGCCAGCAATCCTGGGCGTTCCTGAGCTTGTAGATTTATCTGCCTCCATCATCACAGACTGTCTGTCTCCCCCTGTGTGTGTGTCTCTGTGTCTATTCTGCTCTTATTATAAGACACCTCTTAGAAGTGATTAGGTTTAGGACCCACCCTATTCTGGTATGACTTCATTAACATAACAAAAGAAAACCTCTATTCTCAAACAGGGCCACATTCACAGATACAGAGGTTTGGACTTCAACATAACTTTTTTGGGGACACAATTCAATCCATAACACACACACTCTACTGTCATAGAGTACACTCTTCAAGGCTATCAAATTACAAGTTAAAAATATGGAAAGCTTTTGTTCAGCCACACTTCCAATTTACATTAGAAAGGAAGGCATTACTGGCCATCATTGAACTAACTGAAAGATTTTAGTGGTTTACTTTGTATTTTCAGGAAATACAAATAGGAGGCACTGGCATTTAAAAAGCCTTCCTACAATTTAGAGACTTAAAAAAAAGGGCGGGGGGCATGTTGGGACACGCTTAGGTGCTTAACTAAATACTAGAAATACAAATACGTGAAGTGGTCAAAAAAATAGTGGGAGCATACCTGGAACCATGATTAAAAGGCAAACCAGCAACAGCTCTGATGAATGGGTAATGATGTGGGCGGTAGCTGGTGTGGTAGAATACACTGGGATCTAGTTAGAACTCCTGAGTTCAAATCCTGACAGTTTGTTACACTGGGCGAATCACTTGCCCTTTTTGTGCCTCAGTATCTTTCTCTCTAAAATGAGAGATTTGTAATAGCTGATTTTTTAGTACCTTCTAGTTCTAAAAAAATTCTGATAAATAGCATAACCAAAAAGAGGCAAAAGGAAAGTAAAATTTTAATTGTAGTATTTTCAGTTAAAGCAGCATGTTAATGCATGTTTGAAATAATGGTAACACTTGTATTTTAAGGAAACATTGTGCCACGTTAATATTTATTAATATACTCATGAACTTCTAAGC
>NW_004444262.1:94282-96591 GCF_000243295.1 Trichechus manatus latirostris
AAGGCATTGAGGAGAAAAAAGAGCAGTGAAAAAACTAGATTGCAAGGGTTAGGCACGCAGACCTGTAAGGGGAAGCATTTTCAGTCTTTTTATGGGTCAGTATTGCTAACTGAAATCCTAGGTAATCAGACTTCTTCTGTAAGGTAGCATTTTAAGAGCTTATACTGACAGATTGAAGCATGGTTGTTGCATTTTGAATTTTCATTCGCCGAAAATTCGTCTTTCAGTCTGTTCCTCACTTTCTTAGTCGTTGGAGCTATGTAGTACTCTCTCTAATAATTAGCAATCAGATTTCTTCAAAAGGAAAAAGAATCCTTGCAAAATTATCTTTTTGGAGAAAAAAAACTTGCTGATTAAAGAGCACTAGTTGTTCTGAGAGTGCTGTAGATTGCTTGGCAGCACACGTCTTTATTCATGAACACCCTTTGAAATTCAGTCTTGCAGGTATTTATATAATTGTTTTCAAAATGAATACTGTTCTTTAAAAATTAAAATAAATACCCTACATCTAATCATTTGGAACAATTAAAATAAAATAGTTAAAAATGATTGTCCTTGAAAAACTGTCTGGCTTAGAAAAGTTTATTGGCTATCACCTTGAAGTCACTCTTCGGGAATTTTTAGAAAAAAACTAAACATAATCCCTACCAAAATTCTAGCCGCCTTTTCTGTAGAAATCGACAAGCTGATCTGAAATCATATGGAAATGTAGTAGAATACCAGTAGCCAAAACAATCTTGAAAAAGAAGAATGAGGTTCTAAGACTCATGCTTTCTGATATCAAAACTTATTGCAAAGCTATGGTAATAAAGACTGCAGAGAACTGGCATAAGGATAGACATATAGATCAATGTAATAGAATTGAGAATCCCAAAATAAATCTTTACATTTATGGTCAGTTGATTTTTGAAAGGGTACCCAGACAATTCAGTGGGGGAAAGAATAATCTTTTTAGCAAATGGTGCTGGGACAGCTGGATATCCACATGCAAGAGAATGAAGTTGGATCCTTTCCTCATACCATATGCAAAAAAATAACTCAAAATGGGTCATAGACCTCAGTGTAAGAGCTAACTATAAAAATCTTAGAAGAAAACACAGGAGTAAATCTTCACGACCTTGGATTAGGCTATTATTTCTTCAATATGACACTAAAAGCACAAGCAACAAAAGAAAAATAGATAAACTGGACTTCATCAAAATTAAAAACTTCTGTGCTTCAAAGGACACCATCAAGAAGGTGAAAAGACAGGCAACAGAATGGGAGGAAATATTTACAAATCATGTATCTGATAAAGGTCTAGTATTTACAATACAGAAAGAACTCTTAAAATACAACAGTAAAAAGACAAATAACCCAATTAAAAAAATGGGCAAAGGATTTGAATATCCAGAGATAAGCAAATGGCCAATAAACACATGAAAAGATGCTCAACATCATTAGTCATTAGGAAAATGAAAATCAAGACCACAATGAGATACCACTTCACACCCACTCTTGTTATTGTTGTGTGCCTTTGAGTCAATTCTGATTCATAGCAACCCTACTAGGATGGCTATAAAAAAAAAGATGGACAATAACAAGTGCTGATGAAGATGCAGAGAAATTAAAATCCTCATACTTTGCTGTGGGATTGTTAGATGGTACAGCCACTATGGAAAAGAGTTTGGCAGTTCCTCAAAAATTTATACATGGAGTTACCATATGGCCCAGCAATTCCACTCCTAGTTATATACCTAAGAGAATGGAAAACATATGTCCACAAAAAACTATGAACTTTCATAGCAGCATTATTTATAATAGTCAAAAAGTAGAAACAACCCAAATGTCTATCAGCCTATAAATGGATAAATAAATTGTGGTATATCCATACAATGGAACATTACTCAAGTATAAAAAGGAAAAGAGTACTGACACGCTACAACATGGATAAATATTGAAAATACTATGCTAAGTGAAAGACTGCAGACACAAAGGCCACATAGTGTATGATTCCATTTATATGAAATAGGCAAATTCATGGAGATAGAAACTAGAATAGTGGTTTGCAGAGGCTGTGGAAGGGATGAGAGTGACTGCTAATGGGTTGGGATTTATTTTTAGGGTGCTCAAATATCCTGCAATTAGCAATAATAGTTGTACAACCTTGTGAATATACTAAATTGTACACTTTAAAAGAGAGAATTTTATGGTATGTGAGTTATATCTCAATAAAAACTAAAAAAGACTTCTGGGGATAATTCAGGAAATTTGGATGTGGACTAAATATTAAATACATATCCACCACCTGTCTGTCAGTATGTCTTACT
>NW_004444262.1:97995-101342 GCF_000243295.1 Trichechus manatus latirostris
AGACTTCATCTCACATATTTTGGATGTGTTATCAGTAGGGACTAGTCCCTGGAGAAGGACATCATGCTTGGTAAGGTAGAGGGTCAGTGAAAAAGAGGAAGACCCTTGCTGAGATGTATTGACACAGTGACTGCAACAGTGGGCTCAAACATAGCAATGATTGTGAAGCTGGTGCAGGACCTGACAGTGGTTCGTTCTGTTGTACATATGGTCACTATGAGTCAGAATCAACTTGAAGGCATTGGGTTTTTTTTTTAACCTAACAAAAAGGAAGCCCTAGTGATGCAGTGGTTAAGTTTATGAAAGATCAGCAGGTGGAACCCACTAGCTGCTCTGCAGGAAAATAAAAGTGACAGTCTGCTTCTGTAAAGATTTACAGCCTTGGAAACCGTATGGGGCAGTTCTACTCTGTCCCATAGAGTTAGAATCGACTCGACCACAATGGGTTAACCTAGCAACATCTTAAACTAAGGAGTGAAATTTAAGCCATGGAGTTTCAGATTTTATTCTGCAGGAGGAGAAGGTGTTTTCTGGCTGGCTTGGTTTCCTCACCCATCTCAGCACCCTACTTAACTCACATCTAAAGCTAACCTGCTCCCTGGGAGTCAACGGTTCATATCTGAATTGGGCACTGGTTGCTGCCTTCTTGGTGACTACTTGATATTTATGTGAAATAAAGTATAATTTCATTTCCTGTTCCTTGTACAAAGATGCCCAATTTGCAAACTCCATCTAACAAGTTTTCACCAATAATTAGCACTCTGTAGGAAGTCAGACACAGGGGACTGAATAGCCTGGAGAAAAAAGTCTCTCTCCCCTGAGTGCTCCTTTAACAGAAAGTGGACACATCCTTGGGCAGGGAGGCCTGAGAGGAAGGACAGGAAAGGCTGAAGGTGCAACTCTCCAACTTTTGCTGGGGATAAATTACATAAGCGTGGAAATTCACCACAATCTGATTTTGTAATCATATTGAGAAAGCAGCTTATGAGTTTAACATGAATTTAGAGATACTCTTGCAAGGAGAACCAGGCAGCACCAATGTTGTCTTTTTGATTTACAGCTGCAATAGCAGACCCTGCATGAATTTCAAATGATGTGATCATGTTCTATCCAACACTACTGCTGTAGTATGAACTCTGTGTAGACCATTTACTGACTCTGCTGACAATAAACACATCAGGATATGAACATTTCTTTCTTTCGGAGCATAACAGACAGACAGATGCTGTTTGCTGCACTGTGCCTGTATGAGCTGAAATAGTGTTATCAATCCTCCATGATAACCAGGGCCACTATAAGAGTTAATTTGGTTTCAGGTAATAGACAAAACCAAAAAACAAATGTGTTACTGTCAAGTTGATTCTGACTCTTGGCAACCCCGTGTGTTACAGAGGAGAACTAATCCATAGGTTTTCTTCCCTGTAATCTTTATGGAAGCACTTTGCCAGGCCTTTCGTCCATGATGCCACTAGGTGGGTTTAAACTGCCAAGCTTTAGGTTAATAGCTGATCACAAACTGCTTGCACTACCCAGGCTCATATATGCTGCCCACATAATTGCAGATAGTCTTATTTTTAATGTGTCTGCAAATTCCCAGTTTGAATATGCCACTGCTTCCTGTTGGGACCCTGTCTGATATATTCAGCTAGTGATGTCTACCTGGAGAGAGGAGTAAAAACTTAGGCCCTGGCTAGTGCTTCTTCAGGTGTGTGAGGAAGTAAGGAGTGCTATTCCAAGTGATTGGGGTTGGGGGGATGCCTCATGGTGGAGAGGCCCGGTATTGAAAGCTGGGATTAAGCCACCCCTGAATCTATCCCCTCCATACCAGGAGTCCAGTCTTTCATCCCTAGGTACTGCTTTTGTCCAGAGATGTTGGAATTGCCCAAGCTATAGGGTGTGTTGAGGAGGAGGGGCATGCTCAGGTGCCTGCCAAGCCATCTGCACTTTTGCTATCTGCTCTTCACCTCACTTCACTTCACCAGAGCTTCCTGGGTGTTATCCTACTGGCCCTATGGTGATTGCAGTGCAGGTAATGATCTGCCCAGGGCAAGTCTGGGGAGAGAAAAGAACTAGAAAATTCTTTACTAGCCTATCCTGTTTGTGCTTTAGAACATGCCTTATCATCTACTCCACCCCAGACTGTCTTCTGTTTCTCAAAAGGTTTATCATAGTTTTTGTTTTTTTAATTGTCAGACTAACTCTGAGATCCATCAGCTTTCCTACCCCTTCTTCAGTTTCTATTGGGATGGGTTTGGGGAATGGAACCAGCAGTGGCATTACTTGGTCCTGTAGTTGAATGTGGTTGCTTAAATAGATATATATCCCTCGTCAGGAGCAACATTCTGACTCACTAGGGAAGTAATTGTTTGCGCAGGGAAGCCTCTCAAATGTCATCGATTCATGGACTGATAATAGACAAGATCACCCTCCAGATGCCACCTAATTTATTTCCTTAGGAAAGCCTGCAATCAGCACCATCAGAAAGGGACAGATAGGAAATGTCTGCCCAAATTTAGGAAGGACTGGCTTTACCATCTATGCTTATTATACCTACCACTAACTTGAATACTGTAGTAGATGCTTTACTGTACCACCCAGATCCCGCTGCAGGAGTGAAGGATTTACTGCCCCAGCTGCTGGGAGGGCTGCTAGCAGACAGCCCTCAGCTGTCAGCCCCCTTTCACGTATTGCCTCATCGGAAAAAAGCTGTTTTCCCGAGGGCCATTACTTACCAGTGGAGGAAGGGTGGGAGTGAGAGGTGGTGTAAAAGCCTAGCTCTTTTATTTCCAACCTAGTACAGTTCTGAAGTTTATCCCATCTTTCCTCGACAGGGTCGGCTAAGGCTACTGCTGTTGGGCCTGAATTACAGCTTGCCATCTTTCTCTGCCCAATCCTGCATCCTTCCATTTGCTTCCACAGCTGTTAATTCTGAGAACCCTCCTCAATAAACTTACAGCGCAATAATCTCCTCTTCAAAGGCTTTGGCCAAATATAGAGTGTTAATGGGTAGGTTGTGCAACCAAATCTCAGGCTGTCTGCCACTTACTAGTGGTGTGAACTTGGACAATTTTTTAACCTCTGTATGCCTCAGTTTTCTCATTTTTAAAAATGAGAATGATTATAGTAACTACCTGTCTTAGTTATCTAGTGCTGCTGTAACAGAAATACCACAAGGGGACCACTTTAACAAAGAGAAATTTATTCTCTCACAGTATAGTAGGCTACAAGTCCAAATTCAGGGTGTCAACTCCAGGGGAAGGCTTTCTCTCTCTGTCGGCTCTAGGGGAAGGTCCTTGTCTTCAGTCTTCCCCTGGTCTAGGAACTTCTCAGCGCAGGAACCTCGAATC
>NW_004444262.1:101836-104581 GCF_000243295.1 Trichechus manatus latirostris
AAAATTCAATCCATAACCCTACCATATAGGATTTGTGGGTGTCTTAAATGAGTTTATGCATATTAAACACTTCAAAGAGTAGATATTACACTAAGTGCAAGGAGTAGTCAAAGGACTATTAAGCAAAGTTGCCGCTTTCAAGTAACTCACAGTCTTGTTAGGGAGGCAATTTATGAATAAATAGAAGTAGAATTGAGAATACAAAACAATATGTAATGAACCACCAAGATGAACCAGGCAGCAGTTATGGCAATTTGGGAATTTGGAGGAAGATGAAATGATGACCTTTTGGTCTGGGCTAGTCATGGCAGATCCTGTAGCAGTGTAGGAAGGATTTGTAAAGGGTCTTGTGGCTAGATGGCTGGATTGGGTAAAGTATGTTCCAAATATGGTTAATCTAGAGATTTCTTAACTCTACCAGATACTGTCTATCCTGTTTCAAATAAGACTGATATGTCCTTGTGAGAATTCACCCCTGCAATGACTATGGGAACAGTCAAATAATAGCTGAATTTTATCCAAAAAAAAAAAAAAATTTTTTTTTGGTGAATGCCTATTCATCCTCTCAACAAACCTATGAGGTAGGTACTATTATTCCTACCATAACAGATAAGGAAATGAGGCACAGACTGGTTAAGTGACTTGCCCAAGATTACACAGCCGTTAGGTGGTACTGTTGAGATCCAACGAGCCCTGGTGGTGCAGTGGTTAAGAGCTCAGCTGCTAACCAAAAGGCCAGCAGTTCGATTCCACCAGCCGCTCCTCAGAAACCTTATGGGGCAGTTCTCCTCTGTCCTGTAGGGTCACTATGAGTCAGAATTGACTCAACGGCAATGGGTTTGGTTTTGGTTTTGGTTGAGATCCAAATCCAGGCAGTTTGAGACAGAGTGTATGTTTTCCTACCCTGTTTCCAAGGCAGGTACTGCTTTCCTCTGAGACCCCAAAAGATGAGAATTGGTTTGAATCTGTTTATGAAGTGATAGTTATGGATAAGCTACTATGCCCCTGGGGAGAAGAGGTTGTTTATCATTTCTCATCTTTTCTGCAAAAGCAATTTTTGCAGCATCTCCAGATATCATAAGTAAATAAAACAGATGCTCATTAGACCTCCAGGCTGGTATAAGTCTTATTTTGAATTGCTGTAAGGGGTGGAGAAGATGAACAACCCTAAATGTCCGCTAGGGAAACCTGGGCCTCATTTACATTCATGTGGAGGTCATTAACCCAAGTTTCCTGTGCTGGTTTCAAAAACAGGCAAACGCTCCTGGGGTGGAAGTGCAAAGGGTAGGGAGGTGGTGTATCTTGAAGAAGAAAGAGGAGGAGGACGAGCAGGAGGTTACGAACATGATAACAAGGGGAAGAGGAGGAGAAGCAATAGAATTTTCTCTGCTCCTTCCTAAAGGAACACATACCCAGGCTCCTTTACGCTTTTGTTGTCTTTGATGGTTGCCATCCAGTCCATCCCAACTCATGGCGACCCCACACATGTATGCAGAGTAGAACTGCTCCATAGGGTTTTCTAGGCTGTAACCTTTTGGAAGCAGATTGCCAGGACTGTCTTCCAAGGTGCCTCTTGGTGGGTTCTAACCACCAACCTTTCAGCTAGTAGTTGAGCACTTAACTGTTTGCACTCCCCGGGGATTCCTTAGTGCTTTTAGTGAAAGTTAATAAAAGATACATTTTGGAGAAAGAACAATACACTATTTGATGGCTGACCCATCTTGAGTTCAGCCTTTGTGGCTTTAATGAGCAGAGAGTGTATGGTATTGTGAGATGTCAGAACGTAATCATCCAGTTTGCACAGGACAAATGGGCTTTTACAAACAGGAAGAGAGCTACATATTGATCCAAAGGATTCCTGAAATCACTGATTTGTTTTAATGACTCTTGTTTGGTAAAGTGTCTACTGCCATTCACCAGATGGTAAACATGGGATCAAAGTTCTGATTCCCCCAGGTTTAATAATTTTCTTCTTTATCTACATCAAAGTTCTTTGATATGGCAAAACTTCCTTTTTTTGGTTGAACTTACTGTATGTTTAGATTTCAGTCAAGAATAGTAAATATTGACTTAAAAGGTCATCACTTACTCGAGAGAAAAGGGTTATCATTAGAAAAACTCTCATCTGCAAATTTTTTACTCTACTCCTTTCCATAAAAGAAGTTTTTTTAAAAAAGCTCTTTAATCTGAAAAAGGAATTTGCCCTCAATTCCTTTGCCTTTTCACCTTCTTATTTCAAAATATTTAGGGCAATTTTCCTGATTCTGCCTGGGTGTCATAGCAGTTATTATGAGCACAGAGTGTGGAATAAAAAAAAACAGTTGATCTGTGGCTCTGACAAAGGACAAGATAAAGGAGATAATGACAAGACCTACATTTTATGGTGGTTTTGAGTTTCAAAAGATATAATCAATATGAAGATTTTACCCTAGTCCCTAACACTTAAGTACTCAATAAATATTAGCTATTCATCCTCTTATAATATTTAAAAACATGTACATGTATGCAAATTATGATATTCTGTGTGTTTGCATAATCTAAAACCTCTACTACAGATTACAGAATCTGGATGAAAAGGGGCTCATCAATTTTTGTAAGAGATCAATAAATCTTAAAAATATTTGAATAGAGATATAATTTGAACAGGAATATTCAACATGATTTTTTAAAATTAGGCATGCCCTCCAAACCAGCTTGACTTATACTTTTCAAATGGTGAGTATATTTTCACTTTAGAATTCAAAT
>NW_004444262.1:106081-108143 GCF_000243295.1 Trichechus manatus latirostris
AGAAAGACCTCCCTCTAGAGCCATGCCATGAATTTGGACTTCTAGCCTCCTGAACTGTGAGAAAATAAGTTTTTATTCTTTAAAACCACCTGCTAGTGGTATTTTTTTTTTTTTTGTTATTGTTGTGAACCAAGGTAACTAAGCAAATGATGCCTCATAAGCCCTTTTAAATAGACAAAAGTCCCTCTAAAGACCCTCTGTTAAGCAGTGCAGCTTCTTAGAATCTGAAGAGCATTGTTTCACAGCAGCTTCATAAGGACTCCAAGGGAGAAGACAACTTTTGTTAGAGATTTGAGGTTGTGGCTTTCTTAAAAGAACTAAATCTTAATAAGATTCCTGGAGAACCCACAGATTATTTAAGAGAATTGTACCAGTGGAAGCACTGTCAGCTTGAACAGTGAAAGAAAAGAGACAGAGTCAAGACAAAATGAATACTGGCCTTTGGTCTCCTGAACTTCTATGGTCAGGAAGCACATTGAAAAATTAGTCAACTGCAAGCACAAGCTACATCGAGAGAAAAGGAAGAATGACTGAGAAGACTGAATCAAGAGTGCAGAAAGAAGAGCCAAAAACAATAGAGAATCATTCCCAGGGAGTAGTACTGAGATTTTCATCAAGAAATCGGCAACATTGCTTGGCTGTTTTTCAGAATTGCTGTGGGCCAGGGACTACTGTGTGCCTCCCCCTGTGTTTCCTCCTTTTTTGAATGGAAATATCTATTGCATTTATTCTATGCATGCCTGTCCTACAGTTATATCTTGGGAGGAGGGCATGTATCATTTATCTCTTTGTTCACAGGTCTTTAGATTGAAAAGAACCATATTTAAGTAGCTGTACCTAAGTAACCACACCCAAGGAGCCTTATCCACACCTAGACCAGATTTACATGATGAGACCTTGGACCTCAAGCCTAAGCCTAATGCTGCCACTGCCTGAGACTTCTGAGGACGTTAGAGAGGGAGTAAGTGTATTTTATACATGGAAGAAATATAAACAGTGTTGGCCAGAGAGCAAAGTGTTGTGATTTGAAAATCAATGACTCAAAATTCTGTGGTACTTCTCCAATTAGTAGATGAGATCTGTGCCCCTTCTTTTTAAATGGGGACTCCGTGACTGCTTGGTTAATAGAGTGTGGTGGAAGTGACTTGACAATTTCCAAGCTCAGACCTTAAGAAACTGCCATCCTCCACTTTCTGACTTTTAAGATGCTTGCTCTTGAAACCAACCACCAGGCTATAAGGAAGCCAAAGCAGCCCACATGGAGAGAAACCGAGGTCCCCAAACCACAGTCCCAGTTGACACCAAGTTGCCAGCCATGAGAGTAAGCCATCTTGAAAGGAAGTAGGTCCCCAGCCGCCCTGTGGAGCACAGACAAGCCTTTTCCACCAAGCCTTGTCCAAATTGCAGATTTGTGAGCTAAATAAATGACTGTTGTTATTTTAAGCCTATAAGTTTTGGGATGGTTTGTTATGCAGCAATAAATACCTGATACCGTTGAATTTTCTAGTGTGTACCACAAGGCCTTGCACTTGTAGGCACACAAGAAATGTTTGTTAAATGAATATGTAAGTGACCAAATAAACTATAAGCAGAAATCGAGGTAAATCTAAGATCAAGGGTGACAGCGTAGGCAGGGTTGGTTCCTGCAATTTTCTGAGACTCAGCTGCAGAGAAGTGATATCAGACAGATCTTCCAGGAAACAAGGTTCAGAGTCTCAGGGAAACTCTCCATAATCAGGGGTCTCAAACTCACTATAATCAGAGAGGGACCAGCAGTAAGAACTGAGTACAGCAGAGAACTTTGGCAAAGAGATCCTTATATTTCCCCTGCCATGGGCCAGGGTTGGGCCCAGTCTGCGTCTTTCCTACCTGCCTAACTGAAGGTGCTAACAGTGACAGTGATTCTGCCCTCATGAGGCTCCAGGCATCAGCCTGTGTGTAAGAAGCTCTTCTAAAGTGAACTCTAGAACTGCCCAGAGTCACTTACCTTCACCTTAATCAACCTCTTAACTCCCTGATTGTTTTCCTCTGTCTCCAGTTCTCTATCTGCCAGAATCCTCTA
>NW_004444262.1:109022-110857 GCF_000243295.1 Trichechus manatus latirostris
ATATATATATATATATATATAATCTCCATTCAGGTACATTTCTCTCAAATGGTTCATAGAATAAAAGGTGGGCTGACTGAATTGCATAATGCTCCCTCTGATCACCGCAGCAGAAAGTATGTACTTTCTTAAAATGAAAAAGCCAAAGAAGAGAGTTGTCTAAAGTGTGCTGCATGTGTTTTTTCCTTTCCTGAGGGAAAACCTGTTCAACTTTGGGTTTCACCACTCATAAATTATCAAGTTATTTCTCACTTATGGCATAAATATCAGTCTGGTTGGTATACGCACCCACACATCAGCTGAGACTGAAGACAGCTAAATTTACAAAACATTAAATCAATAAGCATGTGTGAATGGGTAAACAGCGTGATATCTCTTAACTTAATAAGGCCACAGCATTACTGTTAATCATCTGTTTTGCAAATTCAGAAGTTTTTTTTCCCCTTCTAATTTTATAGTGTCGATGGAAAAGTAGATGAGTGAGGGTCCTTCTGTCAGAAGAAAATGCTGTACCTCAAAGTAGGAAATGAGAAATTATACAAGGGAGATGAAGTCATGATAATATCCAGAGTGTTGCAACCATTGAAAGATGCTTTATATGTAAGGAAGAAATAATAACTGCAGCTCATTTTCCTTGTTGTTTCTACTAATGAGAAATCTTGGAACAGACAGAGCTGCCAGATGTCTGTCATGAAAATACCAGTCCTCCAGATGGGGAGTGGGAACAGATTAATAAAGACATAGGAACAGATTAATAAAAATAGCTTTCTTCTCTTTCCCCTGTGCTAGGGCTCCCCTCAAAACATGTCTCCAAACCTACGTGGACAAATTGACAATCCTTACATTGAAAAATATCTTTCTGTAGAGTAGTATGCACCTCTACAATGGGATATCCTTTTACTTTATTAAACAAATGTCATAACAGCCTAGACTGGAGTACACCCTCTCCTTACTTATCAACATGGTTAGGTTCCAAAGACCAGGTCATTATGTGAAACTGGTGTTATGGGAAAATGGAGGATGATCACATCAGATCACAAAATGGAGGATGACTACTCATTATATAACTGCCAAACCACTAAGAATCACAGCCCAGCCAGGTTGATACATAACCTGACCATCAAAGCCAGCATTACTCTTGCCTTGCACCTCTGCATTCATTACTGCCAGACATACATCGTTAATGCACAAAACAGTCAAATAGTAGATTTTTTACTATTGTCATAAATGTGAAATGTCAGATAATGAGATAGTCGATAAGTGAGAAGAAAGTGTGTATGCACTGGATTATTTACCAATGCCCAGAACTTTTCAAGAACAATGTACTGGAGGGGAATCTCCAGCAGATGAGAGATTTCATCTGGTGGAAGGTGTTAATGACTATTACTCATTGGTGGAAGCTATCCAAAACCCATTGCTGTCTAGTTGATTCTGACTCTTAGCGACCCTATAGGACAGAGTAGTACTGTCCCATAGGGTTTCCAAGGCTGTAGTCTTTATGGAAGCAGACTGCTACATCTTTCTCCCACAGAGTGGCTTGTGGGTTCAAACCGCCAGACTTCTGGTTAGTAGCCAGGCACTTAACAACTGCGCCACCAGGGCTCCTAGGCGGAAGCTATAGTCCTGTGTAAATGCAAAGAAAGACTACAGTGTGGAGGGAGCTGAGGTGCCTGGCAAAACCCAGAGGGGTTCTGGATCTGGAATCGGCAGGGGTGGAATGACTGACCTCACTCTTGGACCACAGATCTCACAGATGACCTCAGTATAGGCTACCAATCCTATTATACTTAATTTCCAGTCCCTGTTTCCTATCCATCTATTTTACACTGTCTACT
>NW_004444262.1:111397-112585 GCF_000243295.1 Trichechus manatus latirostris
AGGTAAGTATTAGGATTTCCTAAAACCGAATGCCAGAATGATGAATTTACCCACCCATCACAAGCCACACAGGAACACTGTGGCTTCCCCCTGCAGGAGCAGAGCCTTTACCACTGTTTACCTTGTGGCTCAGAGCAGACCAAAGCACGTGCTCTCTGCCTGGAGGCAGAGCCCAGAGCAAAGACAGGAGGGAGGGACTAACCTACACAGTCATCCTTCAAACCAAACCAAACCTGTTGCCTTCGAGTTGATTCCGACTCATAGCGATACAGTCATCATTGCTGCTCCTAAAATCACTAACAAGATAAGAGATCCCTCCTTTTCTTGGGGCAAGTGAAGGAGGAGGTGAGAGAATCCAGGAGCGTTGTGCTAGTGTATGCCCCTCCACAAGGACCGAAACCTACAGAAGGGAAATACTTAGTTCTCCATAGTCCACCTAGCTGTTGTTGTGTGCCGTTGAGTAGATTCCAACTCACAGTGACCCTATAGGACGGAGCAAAACTTCCTCATAAAGTTTCCTAGATCACTAAGTCTTTTCTCTCATGGTGCCGCTGCTGGTTTCAAACTTCTGACCTTTGGTTAGCAGCTTAGTGCTTAACCATTGTGCCACCAGGGCTCCTTAGTCCCCCTCGAGCCTGGTAAAATTGCTGATTTCCTTTTCATTGTTGTGTCCTCTGTGCACACAGAAGCATCCAAAGGCAGCCATTATGGGAAAAAAGCAGACATACGAGACATCTTTTAAAATAGATTTTGCCATCTAGAGTAGGTACAGGAAGTTGACATCCATTCCTGACCAGTGCTTCTTAGTCACTTCTCATGGAAGATATTTCCCTTTAATTAGCTACAGGCAGTATTCTTATATATATACCACAGCCATTTACAGACCTTGCAATACTGTAATCTTTCTGTGTCACTAAATGTTGCTTATGGTCAAGGACTTTTTGTAATTGCTTCATTGTGCTTCACCTACTGTTGCTAAGATAATGTGACAAGTGCCTTCTGGAATAGCAGTGAGATCTAAAAGTCATTCTTGTGGGCAGATAGCTCATGATGGCAGCTTGTTAAAACCTTGGGGTCCTCTTTGCTTCTCTCCTGACCACCCCCTCCACACTGCATTTGAGTCCAGGCCATTGATATGACATGCCCAGCCTGAAAGGATGGATCAAGGAAGTATTTGACATTAAAACT
>NW_004444262.1:114605-115724 GCF_000243295.1 Trichechus manatus latirostris
ATACGGATTTGGAATCAAATTTCCTGGATTCAAAGTCCTTCTCAGCCACCTACTAGCTATGTGACTTCATGTCTCTGAGCCTCAGTTTCTTCACTTCCAAAGAGAGGATGGAAACCCTGGTGGCATAGTGGTTAAGAGCTACGGCTGCTAACCAGAAGGTTGGCAGTTTGAATCTACCAGGCACTCCCTGGAAACCCTATGGGGCAGTTCTACTCTGTCCTATAGGGTTGCTATGAGTCAGAATTGACTCATTGGCAACAGGTGAAATAGAGGATAATAATCGTATGTACACCACAGTGTCGTTGTGATGGATAACGAGATTGTGTTTACACAGCATTTAGCAGAATTTTACAATTAAAGTTAGTATTATTATTTTCACACTTACTAACATAAGAGAGCTTAACCTAGTGCTGGCAAGGTCTTGAATCATAGAGCATTATGACAAGACCATTTTAACAACATGAACAACTCCTAGAGCCTTGCAGTATTCATAGTCTATCAAGTGGACAGCCCTTCATTCCATTCATTCAGGCTGTGTCTGTACAGGGCCATCATTTTGACTAAATGAAGTGGGATCACTAACGAACTGCTGTACATAAGCTTTATGAAGGGATTAAATGCCACCAAAAAACTAGGCACTTAAGAAGACAGCTGTTTGACTTGTTTTTCCCCCTCGAGTGAATTGTCTTAATTGACCAACTAATAGCTTTGTAGATACAACCTGAATTTTTAAGTAAATTACATATGCAAATTTTTTCATTAACGAATTTGTCTTCTAATGATATAATTTTATTGAAGGACCAAGTGGCCAACTGTCCATTACCCTGTTCCTATTTACCATCAATATAGATCACTAGTCTAGCTGCTGTTGTTGGTTGTTATTAAGTCGATTTCGACTCACAGTAACACCATATGACAGAGTATTGCCCCATAGAATTTTCTAGTCTGTAATCTTTACGAGAACAGATCGCCATGTCCTTCTCCCATGGAGTCTAGCTGTTAGTAGGGTATAAAAGATATGCAAACAAGACTTTTCTTATCACAAAATACATAAAAGACATGGACATTATTTTTTATTTGGAGCCTTTCAGTATTACAAGGTGAAGCACCCAGAAATGG
>NW_004444262.1:131056-134473 GCF_000243295.1 Trichechus manatus latirostris
TCTGGCCTGAGGACAGAAAAATCTAGCAACCATTCAGAAATCTCACATTGCAAAAGTTAATTCCCTTAGAATATCCCATGTGCTACATTAGTATCTGTCTCCTCTTCTTTAGTTACATTAGAAAGTGCTCCCTCCTATTACCAAGTCTATCACAAAAGGTGACATATTATCTGATTCCACTTATAGGAAATTTCCAGAATAGGCAAATCCATAGAAATAGAAAATAGATTATGGTTGCCAGAGGCCAGGGAGAGAGGGCGATGGGGAGTTACTGCTAATGAGTACAGGGTTTCTTTTTGGGTGATAAAAATGTTCTGAAATTAGATAATACACAACTCTGTGAATATATGAAAAACTACTGAATTATACAGTTTAAAATGGTGCCATGGATGGTATCTGAATTATATTTCAAAAAGCTGTTATAAAAATGTATGAATGAAGAAGCACATTCAACAGCCAAAAATACTTTAAAAGAAATCACATTCCTTACCTGCTTCTCTCAAAGGACACCGAAGAGAATCCCAGTGCACAGTTCTCTATTACCCTCTCCCCTTGCATCTGCTCTGCCACGTTTTTCCTTGAACTCTGCAAAAATGCTTCCAACTTTTTTTACCTTCTCTCTCTTACCACCTCACTCCTCTCTAAGTCCTTCACTGAGTAATGAAATAGCATTTCTCACATCAAGAAAGAACTCAGCCTTTTCACAAGACTGGAGGGAGGTGGGGGAATGGCCTGGGAGTTACAGGATATTTTTGGTAGGCTTTGGGAAGAAGGAAATCTGCACACACTCAAATAAAAAAACTAATTCTATTCTGCACTGTATGTGTTTGTATATGTAGAAATATATGATATACCATACATATAATGTTGTAATAAAGCACATTGTCTTTTAGTTGACAGTTCATGTTAAGGTGGGGATCCTGAAATTATAATATTATGGGATGTCTTTTTTTCTCCTTCCCTCTAGTCATCCCTTCTGAAGCTGGTTCTTCCCAAGCCTTGGTAATAGGAGGGAGCTATTCCTAATGTAACTAAGGGAAAGGAGACTGGGATAATGTAACTAAGGGGAAGGAGACTGGGATATTCTAAGGGAATTAACTTTTACAATGTGAGATGTCTGAATGGTTGCTAGATTTTTCTGCCTAAGGCCAGACCTCTTTGGTAGTCTCTTCCCTTCTCGCTTTCCACTTACAGGATTTGAAGTTTCCCATCTCTTCCTATGCGTTAGAGGAACTGGACAGTGTATACAGTGACTACAAACATCAGCAGAAGCAGGGTACAAGACAAGGTCTGCCCTTGGGGTGGGTGGAGAAATGGTTATAGAGACTGAAGTATTTTTGAGGGAGACAAGAGAAAACACAGGGAGAAGGACCAGAGGAATACTCTGTGATAATTGAGGTCACCAGGCCTACCAAAGAGTCTAGCAGTAAGTCCCTGTGTCTGAAAGTGGAGATCCACTATGACCTAAATAGATAAAGTCAGTCATAAATCTTTCTACCCCGAGGACTCTAAGTGAACTGGACTACTACATTGCTTAACTCTGGTGTAATAACTGACTGAACATCCTCTGAGATTTTGTTACTGTGTTTGATTGGTTGAAGGAGCAGGTAGGTCACCCCTACCTGACAGTGGTGTATCTAGGGTATTGCACTGGCCCTGGACGCATAGCACCACTGAACAGTTTCTTTTAACCTGGTACGGCCCAAAGTCCTTCCTCAAGCAAGGTAATGTGTCAGTTAAAAGATTAACAATCTTGACTTGTATTTTTGAGCTGATATGATGGTAAAGTTAACTAAAAGAGGGGTGTCAAATGTTTGGACAGAGGCGCCATTTCCCAGACATGCTGCTGGCTGTACTGGGTTAATAGAAACTGCTCAGTGGTGCCTTGTGCCCAGGGCTGGTGCAACACCTACCATACCCTAGTTTCACCTCTGCCGGGGGCCTACTCTCACCCCATATTACCACTAAACTCTGGATTTCTTCAATCTGAGGGTAGGGAGGTGAAGGGAACCTTGTATGGGACTAATCAACATTCCCTTCCTTTTTGGTTTCAATAATATGAATTTTATCAGGGATGGAAGTTATATTTTCATCTTTTGATTTTACGTTATCCAGATCATGGATATACACACACAAACAATTTCCATATATTGGGGGAATCAGTTGTACTAGTCGCTTTATAAGGTGATCCTTGATCACATTAGGAAACAAGTATGCTCAGGGTGAAATGTAAGAGTGATGACAAATTAGAGGAAGAGAAAGGAACTGAGTTCAGAATTATTACCTTTACAAATAGAAAAAGGAAAAAAAGTAAATAATTTAATAAAAATGCCTAAACTCTACTTGCTGAATATCCCAGGGAAACCTAGAACGCCCAGGGGTACATGAATCTGGCATGGTCTACTCCTAATAGAATAAATCTCCAGAGATTTGCTGCAGCCATCTAGTGGGAATTATCTGCCAATGAAACCCGGTATCACAGAAGTCTAAATTCCTGTCTAAATACATAAACAAACCTACTGCCCTCACACCTCAGAATTTGCAAAATTTTTCATTCTTGAACTAGCCAGACATTCTGATGATTTAAATGTGATTAAGAACCAAACTCATACCTATTTTTATGAGGTAAGGCAAAATGACTCTCATGTCAAAATAATTTAGCATTGGAAGGGGCTAGGGCTCTTTCACTGTTATTGTTTTATGCCAAGAAAAATGCTTTGTTTGAAGCACGTTGCAGGACAAATACATCTTTCGAGTGTTAGATTTCATGTGCCTGCATCTTTTCCCAATCATTATATTTCCCTGTCATTACATGAAACTTTTATGACTACTTGCAGACAAATGCCAGGAACACAAAGGGAGGAAAAAGAGAATAGTTCAGTAAATAACAGATCAGTAATTTAAGCTCAGTGGAGGAATTCTGCTCTTAGGCCCCAGACTGCTGAAGAGGCTGGACGCAGGGGTGGTTGACACTAGTGAGGGAGATGAGCTTTAGCTCCCTCATGTCCTCCTGTTAGTGGTGCTAACCTTTCTTCAACCATGAGCCAATCACAAAATCTCAAATCAATTGCTTAATCTACTTGACTGTTGCTTTTCCTGAAAAATGAACCTACTGACGTTATACTCTCCTTTGATACACAATATTGCTATAAAATACTGCTGATGAAAATAATTAGAGAAGCAAAAGCTATAAATTGTAACTTAAATGGTCTATAATAAAGATGGCACACTACGGGCATAAAGAGAAGAACTTTGATTGCTCCATAATAATAAAATAACCACTACTTTTATGAAGTGTTATGCTGTGTGCTAGGAATTGTTTTAAGTACTTTGCTTATTTAATCATTTATATAATCCTTGTAGAAATGCCATGCGTTCAGTTTTTCATCTATAAAATGCAGATGATAATAATTCCTA
>NW_004444262.1:136529-138070 GCF_000243295.1 Trichechus manatus latirostris
AAGCTATGCCACCAGTATTTCAAATACCAGCAGGGTCACCCTTGGTGGATGGGTTTCAGCAGAGCTTTCAGACTAAGACAAACTAGGAAGAAGGACTTGGCTGTCTACTACTGGAAAAATTGGCTAGTGAAAACCTTATGAATGGCAGCAGAACATTGTCTGACACTTGAATAGCATATTTAAATTTACAAAGTATTGCACATCTGTTCTCACCATGTAGCAGAGTGGTCTTTGGAGTTGAGCAGACCTAGGTTTAAGTCCTTTTCCAAACATTTACTGGTTAGGTAACGTGAAGTTAATTCACCAACCTAAGCCTCAGTTTCCTTATCTATTAACATGAAGTTAGTGTGCATACCTCTAGAGTTATTATCAAATGATATAGTGCATGTAAAGAGTTTAACATAGTCCCTAGCACAAGAGAAAGTACACATAGTAAATGTTAGTGGGTATTGTTGTTTGTAGTGGTTTACTTTCCAACATCTATTCCACCCCATAGGGCTAGTATGAGCTAGTCATGGTTATACACTTCCTACGGGGACTGATTTAGGATGGAGCATGTCAATTTTAGACAATAAGACAAGGGGGTGGGGAGTCTGCTGGACAGTTTTGGGGAAAGGTTTTCTTGCTCCTAAAAAAGAGATGGAAGAAAGAATTTGTCCCTCTTCTTTCTTTGGACCTTATCATGTCCGGATGTGATTGTGGGAACAGCTGCAACCATCTTGCTGCCAGCCTGAAGATGAAGCCAATAGGAGGTCAGGGAAAGTCAGAACCCTAAGGGGCAGAGCTTGGAGCTGCCCTACCTCTGGACTCCTAGTTACATTTTCTTACTACTTAAGCTGCTCTGGGCTGGGGGCTTCCTCTTACTTGCAGCCAGAAGCACTCTCTGATACAAAATGTTGACAATCATCAGCAGCAGCAACATGTGAGAAAGACTAATGAGATGAAATATTTCTCTATTACAAACCTTCAGAGAGATTCTGCAAGTGAATTACTTAATCCAAGTATTCACAAAAGAGACAATCAGCCCTCATCACCCACTTTAATGTGCTATACCCTGAGCTTATGTGTGGCAAGTTGCTCTTCTGAGTTTCTTGGGATTTATATTTCAGCTGGATGTACTGGAGGATGAGGTGGGAAAACTGAGAAAAAATATGATCCATGAGGTTTGCCTTATGTCTGCTTGTCTTAGTTATCTAGTACTGCTATAACAGAAATATCACAAGTGGATGGCTTTAAAAAGAGAAATTCATTCTCTCACAATCCAGTAGGCTACAAGTCCAAATTCAGGGTGTTAGATCCAGGGGAAGGCTTTCTCTCTGTTGACTCTGAAGGAAGGTCCTTGTCATCCATCTTCCCCTGGGCCAGGAGCTTCTCAGTACAGGGACCCCAAGTCCAAAGGACACACTATTCTCCTGGCTCTTTTTTCTTGGTGGTATGAGGTCCCTATGTCTCTCTGCTCACTTCTTTCTTTTATATCTCAAAAGAGATTGGCTCAAAACACAATCCAATCTTGTAGATTGAGTCCTGCCTCATTAACATAA
>NW_004444262.1:139560-141203 GCF_000243295.1 Trichechus manatus latirostris
GTAAAATCTTGCCAGTATTTAAGTACATATTGCTAGTGTCTCAAAATGTGGTTTGAAGACTGCTGACATCAAAATTAGCTGGGGCGGTGTGTGTCTGTATGTGTGTGTATATATACACACATACACATGTACATATAAACGCATATATATACACACTCACTCCTCACTTATCAACATGATTAGGTTCCAAAGACCAAGTCTTTATGTGAAAAATCAACATTATCAAAAAGATGACCACATCAGATTTCAAAATGGAGGATAACTACATCATAACTGCCAAGTTACATCATGACATAATTGCCAAACCACTGAGAATCATGGTCCAGCCAAGGTGACACATAACCTTAACCATCACAGCCAGTGTCACTCTGATCTCGCACCTCAGCATTCATTACTGCCAGGTGTACGTTGTTAAAATGCAAAATAGCTAGATAGCAGATTTTTTACTATTGTTGTAAATGGGAAATGTCAGATAATGATAGTCAATAAGTGAGGAGTGTGTGTGTGTGTGTGTATAGATAGATAGATAGATAGATAGATATATGTATTTCCCCCCACCCCAGGACCCTACTACCATAGACACCTAAATTTGAGTCTCTGTAGGGAGCCTTAGAGTCAGAATTTGTCACAACTTAATTGAATTCAATGCACTGGATTGGAACTATTGACTATTAGAGGACAAGAATTGTCTTGTTTCAATTTTATATCCTTCACTCCCATTATATAATGGAAGCTTAATAAATGTTTGAATATTTTTTAAAGCAGAAGTCTTCTTTTTACCATGACAAATCTCTACATGCCTGTGACCCTGAATGGAAAACTGGCAAGGAATGAGGAAATAAAGGCTGCAACCTGGCAGGGCCAAGTGCATAACCCTATGTCTTTGAAGAAATGCAAGTCACAAATGAACATGCTGCCTGTAGTAAATTACATTATGCCCTCCCTTTTCTTCGACTGTAACATTTCTATAGGACATTTCCGTACCTTTTTGTTTTTTATTATTCAAATTGCCTAACAACCCAATAAATGTGATTAATAAAAATCACTTCCAATTTGTAAGTGAGGCTTGAGGGGCAAGGTTAGAATTAATAATTGTAACACTTAAGACATTTTAAAAGGAATTAATGCCTTCACGTGAGTGACAGACTAGATGCAGGAAAGAAGGAATGGGGTTTCTGGCCTACGTTTCTCTGTAAGTTTACATTTGCTGTTCCCACTCCTTAAGTACCTTTCCTGTCCTTTACCAACTCCTCCTCATCCTCCAACACTTGCCTCAGGCATCAGCTTTCTTGGAAGGCCTTCCTTGATCTTCTGGTAGAGTTAGAAGTCTGTTACCATGGCTTCTGGGCAAAGCTTATCATAACCCCATTTTGTGCTGAAATTACCTGTTCAGACATCTCTCTGCCCTTCTGGGCTGTGAACTCTTGGTGGACAAAGAGCCTGGACTCATCTTTATATCCTTGTTATAAAACTCAATGCTTGGCACAAAGTAGCACCATTAGATATTTGTTGAACTGAACTGAGAAGAATGGTAAATCCATGGAAAGACAGAGTAACCAAGGAGACCAAATTTATGAGAGAATGGTTAGTTTGATTTAAACTCTATTGAGTTTGAGGTAGTGGGTAGTATGTCCATGAGGAGA
>NW_004444262.1:141478-143297 GCF_000243295.1 Trichechus manatus latirostris
TAATGTTACCTTTGACATGTCTGTCTTCATTTCTGGGCTGTGAACATAGATTCTGATTTATCTCTGGGCGTCACGTTCAGTAGATTATTGGACTCAAGCACAGATTTGCTGCTTAGGTTCTTGATAATAAATTTGTTCAGGGGTGGGATTAGGACAAAAAGAAGAAAGGAAGGAAGGAAATATTAGAGTGAAATCTTCAGCTTTTATTGAATAGCTTATTACTAGACAAGTTAACTCTTCAGGGTGAAAATCATAAAACTGATAGGATAAAGCTACTGTAAAGTCTCTGGTATAAAAAAAAAATCATACTATTTTAGAGGCTGAAATTACCTTAGATAAGTGATGGTCAAAGTATGGTCCCTGGACCAGCAGCAAAGGCATCACCTGGTATATTAGTTTTCCATTGTAGCATACAATTTACCACTAATTTAGTGACTTCAAACAACGCACATTTATTATCTCAGTTTCCATGGGTCGAGAGTCTTGGCACAGCTTAACTGTGTCCTCTTCTCAGAGTCCCACAAGGATACAGTCAAGGTGTTGGTTGGGGCTAAAGTCTCACCTGAGGCATGGGGTCCTTTTTCAAGCCCATTCAGGTTGTTGGTAGATTCAGTTCCTTGCAGTTGGCTCTCAGCACCTAGAGGCTGCTCCATGTTTCCTGCCACATAGCCCTCTCCACAACATGACAGTTTACTTTTTCAAAACCAACAGGAGGGCATCTCTGCGGCTTCAAATCTTCCCCTTACAGGGAAGGGCTGGAGTCTCTTTTTAAAGATTCACATGATAAGGTGAGTCCCATTCAGAATAATTTTCCTTTTATTAACTCAAAGTCAATACGACTTTAATCACGTCTGCAAAATCCCTTCACATTTGCCGTATAACATAACCTAATTACAGGGGTAAAATCCCATTATATTCATATATAGAGTTATACTCATACAGGAGTCCCTGGATGGAGTCCTGGGTGGCATAAACAGTTAAACGCTGGACTACTAACCAAAAGGTTGCCAGTTTGAAACCACCTAGAGGCCCCTTGAAAGACAGGCCTGACAATCTGCTTCGGAAAGGTCACAGTCTTGAAAGCCCTATGGAGCAGTTCTACTCTGCACACATGGGGTTGCCTTGAGCATAATTGACTTGGTAGCAATTAACAACTTACCATCCACATTCAAGGGGAGAGGATCGTATAGTGTGTGTACACCAGGAGGTGGGAATCTTTAGGGCAATCTTAGAAAACTCTGCCTATCAGATCTCTAAATTAGAAACTCTGGGGATGGGGACCATCAATCTGTGTTTTAACAAGCCCTCCACGTGATTCTGACGCAGGTTAAAGTTTTAGAACCACTGCCTTAGACCATTAAATGAAATAGGAGTGCAAACGCCTGAGAGCTAATCATGCTAATCATCATACTTAGGATAACACTTGGCTGTAGTAAGTGGTAAATTAGTAATGGCTGTTTTTGCTCTAACAAAGAGGGGCTTGAACTAGACAATACTCTCCAAAGACCCTTACAACTCCAGGGTTTTGTATATTCTACAGAGTAGGCCCCCTTTCTATTATACATGAGATGTAAGACTTGCAGCCAGCTCAAGGTCTCACAACTAGTTAATGAGTAGATGAGAAAGCACTCCAAGCCAGTGACCAACAGTCTAAACGCATAACTGAAAACTATGTAACTGCAAAGTCAATGAGCATCTCGATTTCTAAAGAATACAATGACATTTCCTGGTTATAGCAAATTTTGTCAGATAGAAGGATCTTAAGGCTCTGCTGCTTTGGCTGTGTAGAAAGTTATAGCCAGAAGGCAGATATCTACTT
>NW_004444262.1:144654-145746 GCF_000243295.1 Trichechus manatus latirostris
CTTCTCAACATTTAAAAACTTTTCTAATAATACTGGTGGTGATATAAATGAATAAATTTCACTATTGTATAGTGAAATATGAACACTTGGAAGATCTGCATAACTCAGTGAAACAGTATTTTCCAAATGACTAATGTATGATGTTACAAAATTACAAATGGGTAAAAGATCATTCGAAGTAAAAGAGAGACCAATGGATTTAATGGATTTTAAAGGGAGAATCCTTCCTTGCTTCTTTCAGCTTCTGGTGTTTCCAAGTGTTCCTTGGCTTGTGTGTGACAGCATAATTCCAGTCTCTGCCTCTGTCTTCACATGGACTTCTCTTCTCCCTGTGTCTTCCCCTCTTCTATCTCTTATAAGGACAATTGTCATTGAATTTAGGGCCCACCCAGTAATCCAGGACCATCTCATCTTGAGATCCTTAAGTTACCTACATCTGCAAAAACTCTTTCTTCCAAGTATGGTCACATTCACAGGTACAGGGTATTAGGACTTGGTCATATCTTTTTTGGGAGACATCATTCAACCACCACACTCACAAAAACAAAAGCTCTTTGGTATCCTCAGTAAGTTTTAAAAGTGTAAAGGCATCCTGAAACCAAAAAGTTTGAGAATTATTGTCTCAGAGCACTGAAGTAGATTTAAAGATGTGGTTTTCAAAGTGTGGTCCATGGAGTCCCAGCACTGGGATTATTAAAAATAATAAGTATGAATATGTATGAGAAGGAATACTCCAGGCCCCTCTCCACATTACTGAATGGGGATGGCAAAGTGTACATGTTTAAACAAGCTTGTCAGTGATTTACATACAGGACCCTGCACTTGTTAAGGCCCTAGACTCCATGTCTGGATTGTTGTTGTTGTTAGGTGCCGTCAAGTCAGTTCTGACTCATAGCAGCCCTATGCGCCACAGAATGAAACACTGCCCGGTCCTGCGTCATGCTCACAATCGTTGTTATGCTTAAGCGCATTGTTGCAGCCACTGTGTCAATCCATCTCATTGAGGGTCTTCCTCTTTTTTGCTGACCCTCTAGTTTACCAAGCGTGATGTCCTTCTCCAGGAACTGATCCCTCCTGACAACATGTCCAAAG
>NW_004444262.1:146850-148807 GCF_000243295.1 Trichechus manatus latirostris
AAAAAAGAGAGGAAGGAAGGAGGAGGAGGGAAGGAGGGAAGGAAGGAAGGAAATGATAGAGAAAGAAAAAACCCAGCTATAAAACTCAGATATAAAATGAATCTGAGGTGCCTAGGGCCCCTGAAAAATAAAAGCATTTTAAATGAGAGATGATCCTCCCTGCCTAGGGGCTACAGAAGGAAAGAGATGTACAATTCCTTTAATGTTCTGTTAAGTCCCAAAGTCCAAAGCTCCATCCCCCCTACTCCCTGAAGGTAAGAGCTGGCCCAGAGTTTGCAAAGCTCACCCAGAAGCAGTCCTTCAGAGCTTTAAAAGTTAAAAGCAAAAGTCTTAATCTGTTGTTCACACAAACATCCATTCAAGTTAGTGCAGCTGTGGGCAGACTGCGTCCTCTCTGCCCTCCTCAGGAAATGGCAGAGCTGTCACTTTCTACATTCACTTCTAATAAATCCAAGCCATCCAGTAACTTGTAATAGGGGCCCACTGTATGCTCCTCATTGTGCCCCAGATGCTGATACATCATTTCAAGGCAGGCTATTTTACCAAAGTCAGTACCCCAAACGGTCAGCACTTGACTATTAACTGAAAGGTTGGTGGTTCAAATCCACCCAGTGGCACTGCAGAAGAAAGCCCTGGCGATGTACTTCCCTAAGATTATAGCCATTGAAAACTCTATGGAGCTCAGTTCTACTCTGAAGTACATGGGGTCGCCATGAGTCGGAATCAACTCTATGGCAACAGATTTGTTTTTGTTTTTTGATTTCCTACTCTGTTGACAGGGAACATATTTAATAATAATGGGTCACATTTATTGAATCTTTACATGTCAGGTACTGAACTCAGCAATACTCCCAACAACTCTATGAGGCAGGTACTATTATTGTATCTATTTACACATGAGGAAATTGAGGCATGGAGAGGATGAATAAATTTCTGAGCACTGCCCAGCTAGTAAGTAGTTGTACTTGGGTTCAATTCTGTGGTTGTATGACTCCCAAGACTTGAGCTCTTATCAGCCACCCTATTTTGTCTTCTTACCCAGTGAACTGAGACGCAGAATAACTACGTTGGAAACAGAGTGGAGGGAGAGCCCCTGAATCAAGCCATTAGAAGCTCAGTGATAGTTTTCAGAGAACCATTCTCATATTCACTGTGAATTGGTTTTCTAGATTTTTTAAAAATTTCACTTGCCTTCAACCTGATTGTTTTAAGGTCTAGTTTAATTTGTTGCCCACTTCATTTGTGAACATTAGAAAAGCTGCCAGTTTCAGGACCATGCAGCCAAACGTTTTTGCATCATCCCACCACCCTTTTTTTCTATTTTGCTGTGCCCATTGGTCAGGATTCAGGGCAAAGTCATGGGTTGCCATCAGGTTAATTCTGACTGATAGCAACCCTGCAGGACAGAGTAGAACTGCACCATAGGGTTTCCAAGGAGCAGCTGGTAGATTCAAACTGCCGACCTTTTGGTTAGTAGCTGAGCTCTTAACCACTGCACCACCAGGGCTCCAAATGGGTAGGATTTTATATTCTGACCTAGAGCTACAAGCAAACACTGTTGATCTTTGAACTATTTCTATATTTACTCTTTGTTCCCCAGTACTATAGCAGCTCTTGTAGACCATGTCTAAAGAATACTTTCTTATGTTTCACCAGGGATGGAGGTTTGAAGAAGCACCTGTGTCTGAGGGCATCAGGTTTTCAGGATTTGTTGTAGGGACTGTTGCTGGATGCAGAATTTATGCCCTTTCTGATTTTTTTCTGTTCCCTTTTACCCTCCAAGCCAAGACTAAAACTATAGTTATTAGTCACTCCATCATTCTTTTCCTTTACATCCTCCAGTTCTTGCCCCAATGGAGTCCTTTCTTCTACCCTATACTCTTAACATCGACACTTCTTTTCAGTCCAAAACTTACTTAAGCCACTTGAGAGTTATATGATCATTGACGTGAGTTGT
>NW_004444262.1:150330-151042 GCF_000243295.1 Trichechus manatus latirostris
GAACTTGTAGGACAGAGTAGAAGTGCCCCATAGGGCTTCAAAGGAGCAGCTGGTGGATTCCAACTGCCGACCTTTTGGTTAGCAGCCAAGCTCTTAACCACTGCGTCACCAGGGCTCCAGATCTCATCTGGATTGCCATAATAAAGCATTTCACATAAGCACTACCTGCTACCTTTTAGATTACTACAGCACCTCTCCCAGATCTTCCCCCAACAGCCTGTGGTCAGTTCTGAATGGTAAGATTCTTCGTCTAGCATGTTCTCCCATAGGAGGCAGCATCAGGCAGAGGGAAAAGCTCAGGATTTGGAATAAACACACTTGGATTCATATTCTTCTACCAATTAATACTTGCGTGATCTTGGACACTTTATTTAATCACTCTAAGCCTCAGTTTCCACAGCCACAGAAAGAGGCCACAGCCACAGAAAGAGGATGATAATGATAATACTTAACTTCGCTACGTTCTTGTGAGGATTAAATAAGATAAATGTATAAAGCACCCAATGCAATGCCTGGAACATTTTAGACAACAAATGTTAGTTTTTATTCCTATCTCCCTCATTAGGTTTTTCATTACTCAGTAATTCAGACTCCAACCTGAGTTGTCAGCGAACTAGTTCCATGGTATTCTATTCTATCCTCCTCTTATGCCTTGTCCCACCCACCACGTTTCCAGATAGTCATCACCCTGCCTAGCATTTGTTTCTAGTTT
>NW_004444262.1:153157-154109 GCF_000243295.1 Trichechus manatus latirostris
AAAAAAAGGGAGCTTGAGAGTTCTTCACAAGAATACTTAAATTTTGTGTTTTTATTTCATTGATATTCTAGAAAACAAATTTATATAAGTATATTTTGGATCTTTGTGATTATCATCTTATAATTGAAAAATGCCCCACGGTTTTCACTGCCCAAGTTTGTTTTTGTGCTTCCAATAGAGTTGATGCCAAGTGGTACTCTTGAATTGTTGCCAGGTAATGAGAAAAGAACACTGGTGGACTTGATACATTGAGAATGTCTTCTCAACAGAGGAAGGCCAAATGGTATCACAACAGGCCACATGAACTAGATGTCTCAGTAGTCTAATTAGAGAAAAACAGAGGAAGAATTGAGCCATCAAATGATAATAGCATGCCAAACTTAAAAGAACTTTTGTCTTAGTATTCAATTCCATATTAATGTTGTGAGCAGGACTTAATTTCAAACACCACCACGCATCATATTAAAGCTATTAACATGGTTTGTTTTTGTAGCTTTGTTTATATTTAATCAAATTTGCTTCATATGGGTGAATGTATAAAAGCTAAAAGCACATAGTTTATACCTTGTTTAACTAAGCACACATTTAATAAGATCTCAGCTTTATCCCTTACTGGGTGCATGATGTTGGATAAAATTTGTTATTAGCTGCCTGTGAATTGGCCCCTGACTCATGGTGACCCTATGCACAATGGAAAGAAATGCTGCCTGGTCCTAGGCCATCCCCATGATTTGTTGCAGATAAGACCATTGTGATCCATAGGGTTTTCATTGGCTGATTTTTGGAAGTAGATTGCCAGGCCTTTCTTCCGAGTCTGTCTGAGTCTGGAAGTTCCATAATCTCTTTGTTCCTCAGTATGAAAAGGGGGTAATAATACTATCTACTTCATTAGATTTTGTGAGGATTAAATGATTTAATATATGTAATATCCTCAGAAGAATACCGAGAATTA
>NW_004444262.1:154805-157906 GCF_000243295.1 Trichechus manatus latirostris
TGATTCAGGTCCAGAAGAACTGAATACTATTCGTGATGACAGTTATATAATTTCCCTTTCCTGATCTTTCTGCTCCATTTTCCGGGCCAAATTTCAACCTCAAACATTGTACTGAGGTAAATGAACACCCTGTAAGAGATTTTTCACTGCCTGTTAGAACTTGTTAAGTGAGATGAGAAATAACATGATTCATCAGGTGTTGAAATTTGCTACTTATAGTCCTTAGGAAAAAGAAAAAAAAAACAACAACCTATCAGTGTATCCAGAATTATTTTCCTTTTAAAGCAATTGTCACTTCATGTTGGGGGTTGAGATGGAAGAGAGAAAGGAAGTGTTAATTTCACTTACAAGCGTTATCCATATCTATAAGTACAATTATTCGACAATTAAAATTCCCTACTCAAACTGATATTCAACACTCAGTTCATTTAATTTTTCTTCCCTGTATTTATCTGATATGTGATTAAGACAATGTAAAGAGAAAAATTAAACCTGAGGACCTCCAAATAATAAATAACTTTTAAATATATCTTTGTACTCTTCCACATCCAACTGGTTCAGATATTGTAGTATTGGATTGTACAAGTAAATAATTTCTTCTTTTATTAGTTATTGTAATTTCTTCCTGCTGGGCTTTCCTATAAGTTTAACAGCAGAATATTTATTCCCTTAATATTGCCATATGTTGCTTTATGTGATTGAGGTCTGCCTTCTGCTGGTAACCTAAAGTTAGATAGCCTCAAATGGCTTTTCACAATTCCTTGTGAAATGCACTCACCAACTCTAGGTTTCCTTAAGACTGGCAGACAGCAAATAATTTTGACATATAGAGGTTTGTGGATCTTTGAAACAGCATGATACAAAAATGAAATGGGGTGGAATGATATGAATAGTGTTAATAGATATGTAGGATTTGTTTACCAACGTCTTCCCTTTACATTTCATGTATGAGTATCCCAATATTAAATGTGTCCCTCCCTGCTTCAGTGGCATTCTGACATCAAAGAGTTAAGTTCCAGAACTGGAACTTATATGTGATACAAGAAATATTTGAAAAGAGCGTGAGTAGGCAGACCAAGTTAATGAGTGGTTATCTGTATGGTGTGCTTTGAGGAGTTTGTTCCTCTCCCACTCACCCTGTTGATCTATTTGAAATAGACTCATTCTTCCCAGTTAAAATGTTCAGAGTTATCTGTGAAAATTTAATATTCCTTGAAGGGTGACAGTAAATTACTTTCAATCACTGGAATTAGCTTATCAGGATGCCAAAAATGAATATGTGTTCCTTGTGCATAAAACAAACGCAGCAGTGCAAAAGGATATAAAGACATAAAGTTTCTTTCCTCTACTCATATTCAACTTCCACACCACTGTTGTGTATGTTCCAGAAAATTTCTATGCATATACAAGCATTTAGGACAATCCAAATAGATATATTTTAAAAGATAATCTTTTCCTCTGTACTCTCTACCTGTATTCAACTCCGCAGGGGAAATGGATATTAACAACCTTCCTCATTCTTAGAGAAAAGCAAATAATATTTTTTGTTTGTCTTATTTTTAAAAAAGAGGGGATACTCTACACATTATTCTACAATTGTTTTCTCACTTAACAATGCATGGACACCCTAAAAAATAATAGATTAAAAATATTACTTCTTTTTTTCATTTTTAACAGCTGCATAATATTCCTTAGAATGGGTATACTATAATTAATTGCCAATATAACAATGTTATAATAAATATCTTTATGCAATAATCTCATATTCTTGTATTTTTACTTCGATAAGATGAATTCCAAAAAATGATATTTCTAGGTGAAAGTGTATGTGTATATCAAATTTCCAGTGATACTGCCAGATAGCAATTCATCCTCAGACTCTCACCAGCAACATCTGAGTGTGACTGTTTCCTCACATCCTTGACAGCACTGGATATTATCATCCTTTCTAATGTGACTGCTTTTATTTGTATTTGTTGGTTAAGATGAACATTTTTATGATTATTGATCAATTGTATTTCCTCTTTCTTGAATTAATCATTCACATTCTCTGTCAATGTTTTTATTGGGTTGTTTGTCATTATGATGATGATGATTACTAATTTGTAGAAATCATTGTATACTGGTAGTATAATCCTCTGTCATATATATTGCAAATATTTTTTCTTAGTTAATGATGTGAGAGGCAACTTAGCATAGTGCTTAAGTGCCTAGTTTCTAGAGCCAGAATTTGTAGGTTCAAATGCCAGTTTTATCATTTATTCATTGTGACAACTGGGGCTACAGATTCTTCATCTACAATACTGGGATAATGATAGTACCTAGTTCATTGGATGGTATCTTAGTTATCTAGTAGCTATAACAGAAATACCACAAGTGGATGGCTTTAACAAAGAGAAATTTATTTTCTCACAGTCTAGGAGGCTAAAAGTCTGAATTCAGGGTGCCAGCTTCAGGCGAAGGCTTTCTCTCTCTGTCAGCTCTGGAGGAAAGTCCTAGTCATCAATTTTCCCCTGTTCTAGGACCTTCTCAGCACAGGGACCCTGGGTCCAACAGATGTGCTTCCCTCCTGTTTCTTCATTCCTGGTGGCATGAGGTCCCCATCCTCTCTGCTTTCTTCCCTCTATTATATCTCAAAAATACAATCTTGCAGATTGTGTCCTGCCTCATTAGTATAACTTCCTCTAATCCTGCCTCATTAACATCATAGAGGTTAGGATTTACAAAACATAGGATAAATACCTCAGATCACAAAATGGCGGACATCACACAATACTGGGAATCATGGCCTAGCCAAGTTGACACACATTTGCGGAGGACACAATTAAATCCATAACATTCCACCCATTAGCCCCCCAAAATTCATGTCCTTTCCATATGTAAAACACATTCATTCTATCATGTCATAGCGTAAGTCTTAAATCACTTCCAAGTCCAAAATCTAAAAAATTCCTCATCATCTGTGAAATCTAAAATACACGTTATCTGCCTCCAAAGTACAGTGGTGGAATAGCCACAAGATAGACATTTCCATTACAAATTGGAGAAATTGGAGGGAAAGAAAGGATAACAGGCACCAAGCAAGTCAGCAGAACACATTA
>NW_004444262.1:159185-161062 GCF_000243295.1 Trichechus manatus latirostris
TATCTTTTGCCCTAGAAATTTTTCAGATTATTTATAGAAATTTATATCTATTAGTTATCTTAATGGCCCTTGAATTTCTTGTCTTGCTTATGAAGATTTACTCTGCCCCATGATTATTCTTTTTAAAAATCTGTATATTTTGCTTGCTTTCTTTTTTCATAGTCAGGCTTATTATTATTATTATTATCTAAGAACTTGCTCTTGTTCACATTGCTTTTCAAATAAATGTTAATTGAAGTGAAAAATGTGGGACATGGCAGAGAGGAGAGCATGTACAAAGAAAGGCCCTGTGGTGGTTGGGGAGGGAGGTAGCTAACCCTCAGCTTTATCTCACAATTTTGTCTATGATTAGCACTTCAAAATTAGACAAAGCCATAGGATGGCTTTCTAGTTATCACATCGCCAGAGGTAGCTTGGCACAGTGTAGGGATGGCAAAGAGGTTCCAACTAATGTGGCTGCTCCTCTGTGTTGAGAATGATTCTGAAACCATGTTTTTGACAATAGGTTTAGTTACTAGCTATGAGTTTGAGTTTTGCCTGTCATTTACTGCCTGTGCTTGGCACATGGTAGGCATTCAACCAATAATTGTTTGAAGAATTAAGCTATGTTAAGTGCTCTTAAATTCACTGAGCCTCACTATCTGCATCTATAGAATGGAATTGTAATACCAACCTCATAGTTTTATTGTGAGGATTAAATAAATGGAGTGCTTGTGCATGAAAGTGCTTTGCCAATTATAGAATGCTGTGAAAATACAATATTAATGTCCTGAAGATGTACTAAAATTAGACTGTTGGATACTAAGTCATCTACTGAACATTTACTATATTTTTATTTTACTGAAACTTGTTTAATAGCTTATCATTTAACAATAAGTGATTTAGAAAAATTTCAGTAGCAATGGACTACTCATTGGGATTTGGGCAGCATATAGGGCTTGCTTGGCACATGGTGAGATGTGACCTCAGAGTTTCCTCAGTACCTGAACTTCAACTGTTAATGTTTTGTTTTTGATTTAGTGACTAGGTCAACCAACATATTTGACCACAAAACCACACATTAATCTAATTTAATATAGTCAGCTCTGTATGCTTAAAATTTCATATGTCAGTATAAGAAGAAGGATTATTCTGCTTATTGAATTTTTGAGATGTGATTTTTTTCTTCTGTAAGTTCAGTTTCCTTGTTTGTATCTCATTTGGCCAAGAAACAAACAAACATTATTTTGCCCTCAAGCTATCTAACGAATATGAGCAATTGGATGTCTAAAATGACTGTAACAAAACAAATACCTTCAAGTCAACAAAACCATACCCAGTTTTATCACTGTTAGGGCCTTCAGAGTCTTTGAGGATTTATATTTTATTTTCTCTCTTAGAGATTCATTCACACCGAACCTCAGTGAACCATTGTTTTAGATCAATCAGGAAAAGAATTGCCCCAATCAAGATTAGCCATTTTCACCAAATACTAGCAAAACAAGGTACACTGTACTTTTAAGATGTTAGACCTTAGCTGAGGCTGAGTTTGTCCCTGAGCAGGAACACTGGTGTACTGAAGTTCATTTTGAGGTCAACATTATTTTTCAACAATAACACTCCTCACAGGCCTCTCTTAAGTCAGCAGTAGCTATTATTCCACCCTCCTACCCTCAACAGATGCACTTTTTTTTCTTTTCCTTTGACCTGAAAATCACAGGGCATGGGATTGAGGCTGGACTTTATCAGGTCACCCAAGAGTTAAAGCCATGATTCATTTTCAAATTCAGAAAGGAAGAAGGGCTTGTGGGAGAGCCCCTAACTGAGTTCTCAGAAAGTACTGCTTGTTGACATACCAATTTTAGGGTTTTAGCTTCAGCAAACAAAGTTTTTTTTTT
>NW_004444262.1:167112-167919 GCF_000243295.1 Trichechus manatus latirostris
AGTTTTTTCATTATAAGGCAGATTTTGTCAATGGCCTCCCTCTTATTAGATTCTTTAATACAAATGAACCATGAAATGTTCATTAAATTATTAGGAAGGAAAGATATATTATAATGGATTGTGTGAAGCTGACAAGTTTATATCTTCAACAAAATTGTTAGACCTGTCGTTCAAGCAGTAACCATATTATATGTCACTAACTGAAAAATAAAGACAAAAATATGCCATTGTGTCCACTATGTGAAAAATAAAATCTCGTAATATCATAGGCATGACAGTTGCTTATTATTTCACATTTAGTGCTTTGTTTGAAACTGACCTATGACATATTTGAGGTCAAAGTTCATGCAACTGGCAAGTAATGGTTACATTATTGTGTGTCTCTGACATGTGAAGTGCACAAAAAAGGAATTCATGGGGATAAATTATTTGGCATGAACAAGTCCCCTCTAAGCCTTAAAGACTTCTCAAATTCAAATGAGGATAAAAAAATGACAAAAATAAATTATTAAAGGTGACCAATTTTATTCCCCAAAAAGTCTCGGGATCCCTAGTTCTTAAATATTTTTATGCCTTTCAGAATGAGTTTCATGGTCCGAGACCCAAACATTTACTAAACATGACAGAACTTTTAGCAGTGGAATAGTGGAATGTTTTAGCTATGTGATGTGTTAAATAGGCTTTTATGTCTAGACTTAAAACTAACCATGATTTACTACATTGAGGGTGGGGAGGGGAGGGAAAGAAATTCAGAATTGGAAGGCGATGTTCCCAGTGAATGGCACAGAGCAAAAATTACTTCCATGC
>NW_004444262.1:169146-170425 GCF_000243295.1 Trichechus manatus latirostris
GTCTTAGGAAGGGGAACTGTTTTTGGAAAGCAAAGCCGTTGGTTTAATTCTCAACTCACTACTTAATAGCTGTGTGACTTTGGAGAAGTCGCTGGTTTTTGTAAATCAAGTTCTACTGGAACACAGCCATGACTGTTCACGTATGTATTTCCTATGGCTGTTTTCAAGATACAAATGTAGAGTTGAGTAGTTGCAACAGAGACTGTGTGGCTTGCAAAGTTGAGAATATTTACTATTTGGCCCTTTATAGAAAAAGTTTGCTGACCTCTGATGTAGGCTAAGTTTTAGGGTGGAAGAATGATTAAACTAATTGGCACTAAGGTGTGAATGAATAATATGTCTCCCATAACCACCCCAAGAATATTAACATATGAAAAACACTTTAAAACAAAATTAATTACAATTATCATGAATAAAATCTCAGTGGGTATGTGGCATTTTTTGTAGATATCTTTCTCAAGTCCCACCAGGAAGTGCCTACATTGTCAGCTATATACATCCTTCACTTAAGTCTATTTTCAGTTCTCTGAACCCACTGTTTCCCCTCATTTCTTTATTTACTCTAATTGAGTTGCTCTTTCTATCCCTACCCCATCCTATGTATGTTAAATTTCTACTTTTCTTTAAGACTTAACCCAAGTCGCTTCTATGACATTTCTTCTCTCTTAAAGCATTTCCCAACACTTCTGTCACCACCACCCCATTTTTCTTTTTTTTTTTACTGACCTTCAATTCTGAATACCACTGTGCATATTGTACATTTTATCAAGGTATTTATCACATTATATTAAAATACCTGATTCCTCCATTAAACTATAAATTCCTTGAGAGCTTAAACTGTGTATCTTCACTCTTATATCCCCAGGGCCTAGTATGATGCTTGGTACACAGTAAATGAAATATATTTAATGAATCAATATTTATTAATCTCCTCTTAGTCTAACCCCTGATAAGCAAAAATCTGGCTACCCATTTCAACTGGAGGAATGTTCATAAGTAGAGAACCTCCTCAGAAAATTTCCTTGAATACTGTGAAAAGAAAGCAGGTGAATATCATCAACAACTTTATCCTTGTCTGTTACAGAAAATTTACTTTCTGAGCACTCATAGCTGTTGGATTTCAAGATAAATTTTTCTGCAGTGAAAAGTTGCCAACAAGGTCGTGTGCTCAGAAAGTATGGATTGTAGTTTTTATAAGCCCAGGTGTGCCAAGACATTGATAATATGGACAGTATTTTCCTAGGAATGAAATGTTCCTGAATAATTTTCCCATTATATC
>NW_004444262.1:171505-172414 GCF_000243295.1 Trichechus manatus latirostris
TCTTCCACTCCTGTCCTCTCAGCAGGAATCCTTGTGCAGGGTACACACTACACACCCATACACACTGGACATGATGTGTCCATATACACTCTTAAATTACACTTAATAAAGATTTAAGTCAGTCAATCCAGTCCTCCTAAACACTCTAATTCTTATTATACCACCCTCGATGTAAATGCTATTGTTCAGGATTATATATATTCCATGACTTAAACATTTTTATTTCTCATGTATACAGCCTTTAGTCATGTCTGTTATTATTTATTATACATTATTATTATTATTACCACCATTTTGCTCACAATTTCTGTGTCTCAGACTTCCCTTCAGTGTATGTCAAATGGTACATAATAAAAATTAAAAATAAAGTCTCAATGGACAGGCTGAATGGCAATTTAGACACAGTGGAAGAGAGAATTAACTGGAAGACAAATCTGAAGAAATTCTCTCAAATGTAGCACAGAGAGACAACTAGATGGAAAATATGACACAGTGATCAAAGGATACAGAGAAGCAAGTGAGAATATCTCCCTTACATCTGAACAGAGTTCTAGGAGGAGATAATAGACTGTGGAGAAGCAAATTTCAAAGAGGTAATGGTTTACTCACCTCATTGTAATCCAAGCCCTGTAGAGACCCTGACCTCATTCTCCTCTCTGGAGATCTCCCTTGGGCAAATTCACTTGGAAAACAGAGGCCACAAGTGCCCTGTTGATGCCATCTTCAGAGATCGGCGTCCCAGGCAGAGTGCAGGGTGAAATGGGGAAATGTGGATCTGGGGGCACAAATGAAAGATATCCAGCACAACGTTCTAGTATATTGCCTTCTAAAATTTTTACAGTTTTGCCTTTGACATTTACAATGCTAATCTAGCAATTAATTTTTTCTTTTTAATCTATGGCATAAGGT
>NW_004444262.1:173132-179689 GCF_000243295.1 Trichechus manatus latirostris
AAGTCAACAAATTTATGAAATTAAAGCTGCTTCAGACCTTGGTGCATGTTCCATTGATCATGTAAGTTGTATTTTACTAGTGTTACTTTCCTCTTCCTTATCTTTATTTCCTGTTTGGGAGTGTCCTAATTCTCATATATCTTTATCTCTTCTACTGCAGTTTTTATTATCTATGTTTTCTTGGTTGTCTTGATTGTTTTCATGATCTCCATGGCATTAAC
This sequence comes from Trichechus manatus latirostris, assembly GCF_000243295.1. Taxonomy (NCBI): domain Eukaryota; kingdom Metazoa; phylum Chordata; class Mammalia; order Sirenia; family Trichechidae; genus Trichechus; species Trichechus manatus. Next base: position 173,354 of record NW_004444262.1, read on the forward strand.
CATCAGAGTTTTCATTTCCCATTGTTATATAATAAGATAGTTTTTGACATTTTGAAACTTCTTCCCATCTTCTTTATTTAGGTTTATGTTTTTGATGTCCACTAGAATACTTCTTTCTCATCATGTTTGAATTTTGGTATAATCAAAAGCTCTGAAGAAACATAAAATTAATCTGAATTTAAGGCATACCAAGAACAGTCAATTGCAATGTATCATCAAATTACTCATATGTAGTTCCACTGATGAATATGTTTAGGAGTCACTTCACTGGAACACTTGTTTCTTCAGGCCATTTCACTGCAATGGTGGCAATTTTGTGCGCTGTTTTGTCTGGAACCATCAGATTTCATCACAGAAAGCTGTACTCGATACACTAAATATGTGAGTCAATGTATTGGGAGGAGTCAAACACAAGACTTCACATATTGATGTACTTGCTGTTTCTAGTAGTAGTAGAAGTTTGTGCTCTTCAAACACAGGAATTCTGGTTCTCATTGAAAAAGAAAGAAATATATAATGTAGTTATAATTGTAAAACCATTTTTCATGTATATCTGGCAGGAGAGAACAACTGGAAACATCTTATGATTGGATGAAATTTCCACAGACTAGCTTCTCCATACATGTCACACCTTGTTTTCCCCTCTAGTATCTGCATATTTCTGGTGCCAGGGGCTATTGTACACATTGTATGATATAACTTCTAGTCTAGACCTATACGGCACAGCTCCAGTTAAGTCAGCATACTGGACAGTAGAAGTATTTCTGGAAGTCATTTTTTAGTGGGACAGCTAGGAATAACTTAACAAAGCACAAAAGTGACTGCCAGTCACACAAATATATACTACTAAACTCAAATGCAACGACTCTCCATATCAGCTTCTTTCTAGCCATCTCCAAAAAATGCTCACAGTCACTTCAGTGACAGTCTACATAAAAAGAAATGTGATGGAGGGGAAGTTAGAGTAGAAAGGGACAATAACCCTAACCAGTTTAATTAAAATATCTTACCTTTTCAAATTTTATAAAAATATATGACCATGCAAACACATTTCTAAGGCTCCTCTCAGAGTCTTTGAAGGGGCTCATGCAGGAGGAGGGCCCTAAGTTTAAGCCCTTGGCCCTAGTTGGGAGGTGGAGGTCTAATTTTATTATTTTCCACATGGATAACCAATTATCTCAGCACATTTATTGAAAAATCCATCTTTTCTCTTGTGATCTGTAGTGTCAGCTGCCATATATTGTGTTTCCATGTCCGTTGGGAACCTTCACTTACATGTACTGCACATTGTTCTGATTTCCTTCATTGTTGTTTCCTTTTTTAACTTCCTGATTTATTAGCCATTTCTTCTACTTTCTATAAGCCCAGTGACACAAGAAAATTATACTTCATTCTAGGTCTTGTTATCTTATAGGAAGAAGGCCTCCCAGAATACCTAATATTCTGTATTGTCAAAATCAGAAGTCTCTGTGCTTGGAGTTTTAAATTTTATTTATTGTATTTTCCAATTTGAGAATGCCTGGTCATTCTTAATGGTTTCTTATTTTTAGTTATATTTTTGAAATATTATTGTATTTAAACTTACTAAATGTATACATCTTATACTCTGTAACTGATAATTCCAATAGCTGAAATCTTTTTGGATCTGTCTCTGGTTATCTATTACTTCTGTGGGTTCCCTGAGTTCTGCTTTCTGACAGTATTAGTGATTTTTTATTGTGAACATATGTTCAATGCAACTTCATCTGCTGTAATTATTTGAAGCTTGACTTAAAGGATTTTTTTTTTTTTTCCCCTAAAGATGATTTGAATGTACTTCGGCCAGGTGTCTGAGAGCATTTTCAACCCAGGACCATATTAAAATTAATTCTCAGCTTGAGATTTTATAAATCAAACAGAAGTGTGAATCTGGGTCACAAACTCTCTTGAGAACCAGATTGTGGTTTCAAATTTTGGTGAGAGAATTCCTCTGTATCACTACCCTATGCCAAGATTGAGACAACTGAGGGAATTTTTCTTCTCCCAGTTCATCTTTTCATTGAGGACCTAGCCATTTGGGAATGGGTCATAGCTTGATGCATGGATTTCCTATCACAGTGCTTCCCAAACTATCTGTAGTGAAGGACCTTTGCTTCCCAAGTTCATCTCAGACAAGATAATTTTGTAAAAGATAGTAAAAATGAATTACTAAAAAAATGGAATGCTGCTTGGATGTCACCACACTGTAAAATTACTATAAAAGTTCCTAAACACTTACTCTCAATTTATGTGTATATCTCCATGTGGACTGGCAACAGCTAGTTTGTGGACTGGTCTGCAGATCACACTGAGTAGCATGGTCCTATCATTCTTCCCACTGTGGATAGGCCCTAAGCTTTATCTCCTGTTCCCATACCTCACATGGATATCAAAATGGAAGTTCAAGGCCTAGTGAAATGGGCATATGTCTCTGGTTACTGGGTAGATTGGATACTCACTTGTTTACCCCTGGATTTCCTCTTTCACTTCATTTTTGACTTCTGAGGATTTCCCTTTCTTTCTTACTAGTTCCAACACTCCCTCTTCTAACTGAAATGTACACACACATTCACCACAACACATGGACAAAAGTATTTTTAATTGCATTATTTATAGCTTTCCAAAACTGAAAATAACCCAAATTTCTGTAAGCACTGGATAAATTGTGATTTTTCATACAATAAAATACTACATAGAAATAATGTCTTATAAGCAACAACATGGATGGTTTTCACAAGCATGATGCTGAGCTAAAGAAGCCAGATATAAAAATCACATATATTTTTTAATTCCATTTATGTAAAGTTTGATAAAGGAGCCCTGGTGGTACAATGGTTAAGCGCTTGGCTGCTAACCCAAAGGTTGGTGATTCAAACCCACCAGCCGCTCCACGGGAAAAAAGACTTGGCTATCTGCTCCTTTAAAGATTACAGCCTAGGAAACCCTGTGGGCAGTTCTACTCTGCCACGTTGGATCACTATGAGTCATAATTGACTCGATGGCACACAACAACAATGAAGTTTGCAAACAGACAAAACTAACGCATGATGTTCAAAGACAGGATGGTGGCTGTCCTTGGGGAGCAGTGATAACTCAAAGAGGTCACAGGAGCTTCTGCCTAATGTTGTCTGGATGCTGCTTACATGGGGTGTTGTATTTGTGAAAATGTATCAAGTGCTACATGATTTCTGCATTTTTTTCATGAAAAATTTACTTAGTAAGAAGTATTCTAGTTTATCCAACATCAACAATCACCAGGCTGCAAAAGCTGGAAAGCTGGGCATCATCTTCAACATCTCTGTCTCTCCTTCAAGCCCCATGTCCAGTCAGTCACCCAGTCTATCACCCAGTCCATTGCCCAGTCCTAGTAGTTCCATCTCCTCAGTCTCCTAAGTACTTCTCAGGTCTACCCTCTCCATCTCCTTTCCAGACCATCATCTCTCACCTGAGCAAATTGCACCACATCCTAATCCTTTCCCTGCATCCACTGCCCTCCAATCCATCCCTGTTCTGTAGTCAGAATAATCTTCCAAACATACAAATATGATCATGTTATGTCCTTGCTGAAAATGCCTTCCATGCCTCACCATTATTTTCAGGAAAAATAACAATATCCTCACTGTGGCCATCAAGGCCCTGCCTGGTTAAGCCACTATTGATGCCAGTAGCTCACCTGGGCCAGTGTCCCTTTGGTGCTCCTTACTCCATCTGCACTGACCTTTCAGACCTTGAATCTGCCACTCTCCTTTTTACTCAGGATCTTTCTCACACATAGGTCCTTTGGCCTGAAATACTTTTTCCTCCTCCTTCCCACCACTTTACCCAACTAATTTCTAGCAAGTCTTAGCTTCAATCTCTTCCTCAGGTAAGCCTCCACTGTCCTCTTTTTTCTTGCCACCTTTTATTTCCCTTTAGAGCACTCATCACTTTTATAACTCAATAATTGATTATAATAATTGGTGTGAAACGTGTGTCTCTTCCACTAAAACGTAAGCCCCATATAGAAGGAACTAAATCTGTCTTGTTCACTACAGTTTTCCCGATGCCTAACATAGTGCTTTGTATGTAATAGTTGTTCAATTAATATTTGTTTAGTAAATGAATGAATTAATCTCTTTATACTGTAATAGAAACTGTGTTGCAGATAATTACAATAAAAATTTAAATATTTGTCTGAACCCTGAGAAAAACCCATTAAATTTTTTTTTATGAAACATTTTTGGCCTTCCTAGATATTCCATCCTTTAATGAATTCATTTGGAGCATGTCACTCACTCCCTGACTCAAACCTTCCCATCATATTTGTGTGATCTAACCCTGGCCTGCTTCTCTGGCTTCATCCGATACTGCTCTTCTTTTTTCTTGCTGTACATCCACACAGAACATCTGAAGAACAGTCCTACTTTAGAGCCTTCATACTAGCTGTTCTTTCTAGCTGGACTACTCTTCCCTCACATGTTCACATGGCGGGATCCTTCATATTAATGAAACTTCAGTTCTAATTTCACTCTTTCAGAGAAGCTTTCCCTGACTCCCCAGTCTAAAGTAGCCTCCCTGCTCTAGACACTCTACTACGTTATCCTGATCGATTCTTCAAAGTGCTTAAGACCGCCAGGAATTGTCTTGTTTATTGTGTGTCTCCAACTCTGGATTGTAAACTCCATGAGGGCAGGCACTGTATTTGCTTTATTCACTGCTGAATCCACTACATCTAGCACTTTGACTGGAACACAGGAGGTGTTTGATATGTAGTAATTGAATGGGTTAGTGACTGAGTATTCATCCATCCTTTCAAAATAGAGTAGTGCTGTCCAATAGAACTTTCTGCAATGATGGAAATATTATATAAGTCTGCACTGTCCAATACAATAGCTACTAGCTACATGTGGCTATTGAACACTTGAAATGTGGCTAGTGTGACCGAGGAACTTGGTTTTTGGTTTCATTTAATTTCAATGTAAATAGCCATATGTGGCTAGGGTCTACCATATTCGATGTGAAGCTCTAGAGAACCTAACTTAGATTGCGGAGCGATGGTCAGGAAAGGTCTCTCAGAGGCAGAAACATTTGAGTGGTGACTCAGAGGATGAGTTGGAACTAGCCAAGTGAGGAGGGAAGGACTGGAAGTGGTGGGGAGGTTAGGGCACAAGAAATGGGAAGAGCATTCCAGGGAGAGGAAATAATTTGTGAAAGTCCCCAGATGTGGAGAAACTTTAAAAAAGTGATCTTTAGTGTTGAGGAATTGGGTTCTGTTTCAGAAATTGTATGATATAATGATTTTTATTGACCCATGGTTTATCTTATCTCAGTATTTTAATTTGGGGTGGCATCAAGTAACATGTTCTGGCTGCGCATGCATACCAGAGCCAATTCTCAGATATCCCATCTTTCCCAGTGAAGTTCCATTCCATAAGATTTAGCTAACCCTTCCTTGCTTAAGAGCCTGCCTTAATTTCTTCAGCCTGTACCACATCTTTTGGCAATAGGTTTTATAAGTTTCCTAACTGCTATATAAGGAGAGGTTTGCTCTTATTTGACTTTTACTACTACTTTGAAGTCTAAAGAGTTGACTGATTTCACTTTGTTCACCCTCTGCATATTTACATTCATACATTTTTAAAAAATTTTGGACTTTCTGCTTGACTTTTACGTAGTAAATAAGAGTAGAGATTCACTTTCCCATACATATCAAAACGTGATACTTTGGCTTAAAGAAATCAGTGGAAGGCAGATAGTGAGTGAACTCTTGAAGCTTTTAAACTTAATCCTGTGTCTCTTTGGGATTCCTTTTAAATTCATAGTCTTCAAATGATTTGAATGTTGTGGATCCTGTATATAAATAAGCATAAAATTAATTCCCTCCCCCCTTTTTTTCATGATTATTCCACTACTGGGCAATAATTTCTACTTACCAGCAGGAAATACATACGTAGTCTAAGAATGCTAAGTGTCATTTTTTTTGGCAGACTAATTACCAATTCAAAACTCTTTTTAATTAAAAAGAAATCATCTCATTTTAAACCCCCTCTCCTGTAAGTTCATCTTATACTCCTGACATCACCTTTTATTGTTGCAGATGTTTTTGACATAAGCCAATTTTTCTTGAAAAGCACTTCTCTATTTTTCCACTAGTTCACAGGGTTTGCAGATTTCATAGACTAGAGAAATATTCTTGAAGATGTTTATTATGGCTCATTAGCTATAAGTAGTCTAAGAGTTAGCATAAACCCTGAACCAAACCAAACCCATTGCTGTTGAGTTGATTCTGACTCATAGTGACCCTATAGGACAGAGTAGAACTGCCCCATAGGGTTTCCA
>NW_004444262.1:180592-182733 GCF_000243295.1 Trichechus manatus latirostris
AGACCGGGGAAAGAATAGTTTTCTTCCCATCCCTCTAACAATATTAATATTCATTCTTGAGAGGTGGTTTGTAGTGGCTTAAGTGCTGTGACTCTGGAATCAGACTGCTGTTGTCGGGTGCTGTAGAATCAGTTCCAACTCGTATCAACTCTATGTGACAAAGCAGAACTGCCCCATAGGGTTTTCTTGGCTGTAATCTTTACAGAAGCAGAGCCCCAGGTCTTTCTTCTGGCAGAGCTGCTGGGTGTGTAAGAACCACCAGCCTTTTGGTTAGCAACTGAGCGCTTAACCATTGTACCACCAGGGCTCCTTGGAATCAGACTTCCTGGGATTAATTGCCAGCTCTCCCATTTATCAGCTGTGTGACCTCGGACAAGTTACTTAATCTCTCTGTGCCTCAGTTTTATCAGATGCAAAATTAAGATACTAATACTACTTTCCCCATATGGTTATTATGAGAATTAAAGGAGTACATATATGTAAAATACTTAGGTCAGTGCTTGGCACATATAAGCATTTTTAAAGTGTTAGCTGAAAACATGCAATAGTTTCAGATTCTTTTACAAGTGATTTATTTTATCTTAATTATATTCACACAACTGGACAGAAAGACCTGGTAACAATCTCGCCAGCTGCAGAGGAGTCTCTTGGTAATTTCATTAGGGCAACAATGCCTGCCGGGAACACGTGGTGGTGGAACGTCTCCTCCAGCCGGGAATGTAGCGAGTTTCAGTGCAGAGCAGGGGCAGAGCCTTTGGAGCCTGCCAGGCTGCCTTGGGTCCAGCCTTTGTCACTGACTTTGGGCAAGTTGTTAACATTTCTGACTGTACCCTCCCTCGTGAAATGGAGATAATTCTTGTCTCTCCGGATGGTGTGAGGATTAAATGAGATAATGTGCCTATAGAGCACAGCCTACACCCAGCACAGAGTTACAGTGGTGATGATTGTTATTACATTCAACAAATACAGCAGTTGAGCAAGGCCCTCGGGGATCTTGAAGGAAGGGCAACCAGAGGCAGCTAGAAGTGGGCCCTTTCTACCTGTCTAAACCCGGCGTGGGTAAGAGAAAGCAAAAACAATCTCTTCTACTGGCAACGAAGTGACTACAGAGGTTTCCCCTTGGACCCTGTTTTTCACTCTCTCCAAAAATGCAGGCAAGGACACCATACCTACCAATTTCATAATCTACTCTTTTCTGTACGTACGCGTTTATCTGGGCTTGGTGGCAAGCCGGGGGGGGGGGCGGTGTGTGTGAGGGGGAGAAGCATCAAAACGTGGCAACCCAGCTCCCCCATCTCCGGATGCCGCAGGGCTCCTGCCAGCGGTCCTCGGTTAAAAACGTGCTTACAGATTATTTCACTTCCCGCACGCAGTCTCGTGGGCAGCAGCTTAGTACCTCCCGCTTCAATCACCGCTGCCAGCTTCTCACCCTGAACGTTTCCCCTCCCCCTTTCAGGGACACCGGTCGTAACTGACTTTTAAAGGAAATAAACACTGATTAAGAAAACAACACCACCAAAAAAAAACAAACTACAACCATCTCGTCCTGAAGTACCCAGCAGCAATGAGTAACAGAATAGTCAGCGAAGCGCTCCTGTCGGGTCTCCGCTCCACCAGCTCTTGCTGCCATGCAATTCCCCACACCCGAGCATCACAAATCACATTTCCAGACACCAATGGAGGCTGCCAATTCCACTTTCGCTTAATCTCATTTTAAATCCGGCTATAGATGAGGCTCTGTCGTTGCGGCGAAGAGTCGGGAGGGGGTAGCTGGAGGGCCGTGCGGCCTGGCTGAGAAGGGAGCGCAGGGGCCCCTAGCGGTTCGGGGCCGCGGGAAGAGCCACAAAACAAGTGAGCCCCGAGGGGCGTGGGGCGCAGCCGGCGCAGACAAAGAAGCTGGCGCCAGTGCCGGTCTCTACCGCCCTTCTACTTCCTTCACCCGTTCTCCCAGGAAAAAGAGGGAGGTCTGAAGGCCAAAGGGGATAGCCGCCTTCTTTTTCTCCTCCAGACAGCGGGGCGGGGGTTCCCTGTCTCCGAGGATCTTACGCACCCCGCTTTAGAAGCGCGGGCCCCGGCATCCCTACAGCGCCCGCAAGCCTCGCGCCCCTCCGCGACCCTTCCGGGTGCGCACCGGCGCGAGA
>NW_004444262.1:183414-185415 GCF_000243295.1 Trichechus manatus latirostris
GGGGAGCAGGGCGAAGTGCTCATTTCCCTGCACATTGCAGGCAACCCCACCTACTACGTACCGGGACAAGAATACCATGGTAGGTACCACAGCATCTGCGCGCTCGCCGCCGGGCCCCTGCGCCCGACAGCGCAGCTTTTTATCTCCTTTCCTTCTTCCAAGGGGCCACTTAAACAAGAACCATTACAGCCCCTACCCCAACATTGCGCTCTGTCGAGGGAGAGAGAACAAAGTTAGTGAGAATCAAGTCGCGAGTTGGGATTTATCACCACCCTCCACACTTCCCACCTAGCACATCTCCTGCTAATGAGCTGATTCTTGCGCTAAATGCCTGGTAATTCCTGGGGGCTGGTATCTTTACCCCTTCACTCCTCATTCTTGCATTCTGGCAGGTTGAGTGGATCCGCGCGCCTTGTTTCCTTAACCCTAAGACTTAGATTTCAGACCTTTGTCCTGCTCGCAGTCCCCTGGTGGCGTTGGGGCTGGCACTGGGCTTTGCGGACGGGCTGGTGACAGATTGACGCGCCACGGTCCGTGGCTGCCCCGCGCCCCCTGCCCGCCGCAAAGTTCCCGCTGCTCACCAGCCAGGGGTCCCTGTCATTTCATTTCGTGTCAAACAGCCCTTCTGAAATGGAGCGGCGGCGTACCGTTATCTATTCTGTTTAAAGTACTGTTTAAAATGTCAGGAATGGACTCTTTTTCTTGATTCTTCTCTTACTTTTAACATGCTGCTTGTTTTTAGAATTATCTCTAGGATGTTTGTTAATGACTGTCTTTTATCTGCACCGCTGTATTTCCAAGTAGGAACTGGAAACCCTTTATAATTTAAACCCCTTAAAAAATCATTATGCAGTCTTCCATCAAAATTAAACATTATCGGAGGAGTAAAATTTAGCTCCAAGAAATATAGTTTTATGTAGTGGGTACATTTTTAATGTTTTCAGCTAGTAAAGTATATGGAAAAATTAAAAAAAAAATATTGCCTATCTTTTTTTTTTTTTTTTTTTCCTGCTGAGACGTCTGAATCTTTCACTTCATGGAGCTTTTATAAGTCATAACAGACACTGTGTAATTAGAATTTCAATACAAAATACTATACCCAAACAAGTAGAAACTACAGTAGTTACTGTATGTAGATCATGTTATAGCTTCAAGCTCTAATAGCCCTCCAGTTACTGACATGGCAGGAGATAATCCACAATGCAGCTGGCATTTCAGTTGTGCGTGCACATATAAATTGTAAGAATTACTGAGTTTCCTATTTTTTTAAAAGGCCTTCATATTTGCTCTAATAGGATAGTTTAAATAAATGTTTCCTAGAGGTTTTAAATAGTGCTTTTACTACTTTCTTGTGGCATGGTGGCAGCCTTGTCTGTAAAGCGGGAGTCTAATTTCCTGGAATTTCAGACTTTGGAAAACTAATTTTTCTGTACCTAGTCCCTTCTTCAATAAAATGCTTACTACACTTTTTACCGAGAATAATTTGTGCTTTTCTGAGGATATGAGAATCTTGAAGCGAAGGACCAAGCTGATATGATGGCAACCCAGACCTAACCCAAAGACTGATTGATTGAGCTTGTCACTTGGTGTGACCCTTAGCAAACGTTCTGGCCCTTTATTAGCTCTTAGTGATAGTGGTAGGTAAGTGAGCCCTGGCTGGGCTAAAAGGTATGATTGTCAGGTTGTGATGGAAGACCATGTGATGAAATAAAGCCTTATTTTTTTTCTGCTTTCCACATCCTTTGTAAGGGGAAGACATAGACAAACTTAAAAACAGTAACATGACCTAGCATTGCTTTTGCTATAAAGCTAGAAAATGTAAGTTACCCTAAGTCACATCATAATTGAATCCCTGAATCTGCAGACGAATAGATGATAATAGAGAAAGAATAAAGTGTGACACTTCAGTTGGATGTTGAGGGGAAAAGTCTAAATTTCTACCTTTTTTCTTCTGCCTACTGGTAGAGAAATTTTATTGTGTAAGTTACAAAATGTCAAATT
>NW_004444262.1:185931-187391 GCF_000243295.1 Trichechus manatus latirostris
AGGGGGTGCCTACAGGTCACCTAACACAGACCATTACTGTAGATCAAACTACGCCAGCTCCCCTCTCAGACTTGGGTTATGTAACAGAGCTGGGAATTTGAAATGGAGACACAAATGTCGGTCTAGAATAAAACCGATTCAAAATTGTGGCTCCGTGTATCTGTCATATTTATTTAAGGGTTTCTACTGAAAATCTTTTCGACGTAAAAGAAATATATGTAGTATTAAAGCATTTGCTTGTCTAGCACTATTGTCCCAGATTTCCAAAGTTAAGTAGTATTATCTGTCTATTTGCAATATTGGCAAATCTGTAAACAGTGCATGATTATATGTAATAGGTTCTTCTCTCTTAATTAAATGATGTCACTAGTTACCGCTATTCTCATCTTCTTGTTTCTTTTAAACTTTGTTGTCTGTAATTTTCTTGCCATGGCACCATTATCACAGTGAACTATAGTGTCTTTCCATGAGCACATCACAATGTTGAAGCTCAGTTAAAAGAGGTCTCGTACATGCCATGTTGAATTAGAAAGGTCTTAGTACCCGAAAAAAAATTTTTCTAGAGTTTTCCTTTTTACACAAATCCCAAGATATGTTCTGTTTCTTCAACATGGTTTCCAGGCCCCAAACTTGGAATTTTTTTGTAAAAAGTTTGTAATGGTGGAAAATTAAACAGGAAATAGGAACCTCTGTGGCTAGTCATGGAGCCATTTCTCTTTCCCAGCCATGCCTGGTGATTCACTGCTCCTTCTTCTAGGGACCTGGGCAATGTTGTGTCACATGGAAAGGTTGAGTTGATGTCTGCACCCTTCCTCTCACAGGATAATACCTCTTAGTCACCCCCGTCTGTCGGGTATCAGTCTAGCGTTTTTTTCCTCCCCCCAACAATTTATACTGAATGTGATTTGTCAGTATTAAATTCTCCCGCAGAGTATTTACATTTGAAGTCTTAATTACAACTGTGGAAAGATTTCCCCATTTTTTGTTTAAAACAATTTCAGGTATCACTGAGCAGGCGGATAATATATTTTGGGATAGAAACACTTTTAGATAGCGCTGAAATTTTGTCAGTTAAGGACTGGCTTACTCACTCATTCACCATCCGAAGGGAGAGTCCAGTCATTAGAAAAAACATTAAATATGAAAGCCAAGCATAGGTAAATGATTCCATCCAAAGTACCCCAGCTTTAATAAGACAATTTATCTGAATTTCTCAGTAGACTTGGATCCTTATTAAATGGCATAAAGTGGGTGAGGTGTTCTGTTGCAGTAAGAAATATGTTCTAACATAGAGATTGAGAGAAAACAATTGTTCTAAGCAGAACTGAATTGGTGATATGGCATGATGCTTTAAAAAGGGAATTTTATTGTATTTTGCAAATCCAGCCTCACTGTTGGTTGTTCTTTCATTTCCATTCCATTATTTGTTCAATCATATTGTGGCGTGGGCAGGCAAATCG
>NW_004444262.1:189537-190812 GCF_000243295.1 Trichechus manatus latirostris
CTCTGTCCTGTGGGGTGGCTATGAGTTGGAATCGACTCCACGGCAACAGGTTTGGTTTTTTGAGGTTCTGAAATAAACACTTAAAACCCAGGTTATCCTTTAATGCTTAATCCAATATTCCAACTTCCCTTAGAAAAATAAAATTTTATTTTGAAAATGAAATAAATCTTATTGATTAAAGAGCTCTTTTAAAATAAGGGAGAGCTCTTGAATGTTTTATATCGAGGCTTTTATATTGCTGTCTTAAAAAACCAATTTTCTCTGTGACACACGATTTAAAAAAAATTACCAGTTAGTTATTCTAATAGAAAGTGGTTTCCTTTTCCTCTAATGGAAAACCTCTCAAAAGAACTTGATGTACATCGGTTGCCACATACTAAGTGACGTAGCAAAGGCATGATAATAGTTTATTAGTAAGTGTTAAATTCACCTCAGAACCGTCTCTTCCCCTTTCTTGCTCTGCCTTTTTCCTTCCATCTGTATCTCACCTGTTCTTTATCCCTCTATTCCTCCTCCGAAATGTTCTCAGTGTCTTTCCTCTTTTGCTCCTTCTACTCTATATAATCGGGCTTTGCTTTCCTTCCCCTCTTCCTTTCTCTTTTCTGACTTCATGTCTCTGTTCCTTTTCTTTTTCTGTTCTCCTCTTCTGTCTTCCCTTTAGGTTTCCTCCTGTCACCATCCCCACTCCTTTTCTCCCCTCTAACTGACTATAACATGAAAAACATAGATACATTTGTATGGACTGTTATGTTCATTGGATATTTGTAATCATAGAAGTGGATGAGTCGGCTTCTATCTTGCTGTCTTAAAAACACAGTTTTATCTGTGATACTAGATTGCCCTTTTTAAAAATTATAGGCTAGTTATTCCTAGTAGTATAGTGGTTCCCCCCTCCTCTACTGTAAAATCTCTCAAAAGAACTTCCAAGCCTATAGCTGTTTACTTCTGAGTTAGCTACTTTCTCCACTGTGATCAAAATGCAGAATTTAAAGTTCCTGTACAAAAGCACATACATGCACCAGGTGGTGTAGAAATTAGAAGACCGCACATTGTATTAGCTTGAATCTAAAAGGCAACTCAATTTGGAAATGTCTGTAATGCTTAAGTGCACAGGGTCTGTTCTAGTAACTTGAAGACCTGCCTCCATCAGCACCTCAGTCTCCTCAAGTCAGTTCATTTACTTGCTGGCCTCATAGCCAAAGCTTATAACTGTATTTGCATAGCTGCCAAAATAGTGATGCCACTGTTTTAGGTAGCTGGAATTTGACAGACAGG
>NW_004444262.1:192151-193764 GCF_000243295.1 Trichechus manatus latirostris
TTGCAGCTAGGGGTGACCACGTAATTACTGAGATGAACTGTAAGTTTACTGGGTAGGGTCTTTGGGAAAGTTATTGATAAATTGATGGCACTGATTAAAAAAAAAGACTGCAGATATTTGTTTTTTGCCCTACCCTTGCCCATTTCTTCCAATCAGGAGGTGGTACAGCCATCTTGTGACCTTGAGGATAATGATCACATGTTAAGGATGGTGGATCAAGTGTTTAGAAAGAGCCTTGGTCTTTATTTATGTCCTTGAGCAGCTATACCAGCCCTCGAATATCTTTTCTGAACTTGGAAAAATTACCCCTGATAATTCAGGTTTTTGTTACTTGCAGCTGAATGCAACCTGAATTAATGGACTCAGCCTTGCTCCAGAGTCCATACTCTTCTAAACACACAGATGACCGGGTTAACATTCTTTTTAGGTCACTCACAATTCTTGTGTCAAGTTTTGAATTACTTTTGGTTACCTTGATGGGCGCTAGGATGTTTCCTAGCTCTTGTCACCTAAGAGGCGTTTTTGACAATACGTTTTCAAAACATTTCTCAAAGTGTGCTACTTCTGCAGGTGACAGAGTACATTTTATGTTAACTTTTCTATCAAAAAGAAAGATGTAGCAATCTGCTTCCATAGAGATTTATAGCCTTGGAAACCCTATGGGTCACTATGAGTTAGAATTGACTCAGTGGCAGTGGGTTTGGTTTTTTGGTTTTTTGGTTTTTTTCCAGCAGTGCTTTGGGGATGTAATCAGTGCCTGACCCCCAATTTTTGGGATTTCTCATATACTGATAATATATACTAATTAGTTTCTTTCACTGAACTTTATTTCCTGACGGTCCCATTTCTCTTAAATGCAGTGTCACCATGTGTAAATCCTGTTGACATTTAAAATACCTGGATGTGTTACATGGTTGTGAATGTGAGCTCTGCCCCAACTGTAACCTTGTTTGTTATGCCTGGCTCAGCCGCCAGGACCAAATCCAGAATTGCCATTTCTCTTGCTTGTTACATATTGACAGAGGAAACAGACATCAGTCTTACCTTCAGGAAAATGTAATCTTTTAGCTTAGGCCACCTTTGTTATGAATGTTGAAATATCCTATGATCATAATTCCAGTTCTTGTCACACTTCCTTTCTTTGCATAAACACTTCCTGCATTCTCATCCTGCAAACATTGCTACATGCTCAGTGTTCATGGTAGAGGAATGTAAAGGAGATTGTTGGTTTTAGACTTTTTTAGAAAAAGTAGATTCACATTCCAATTCCAAGCACTGGAACTATCCAAAACAAAGACAACCGAAGGACTTAAGACTAAATTAATAATGATAACAACCATAACAATAGCAAACCCTTATGTGGCACTTTATATGTGCTAGGTGCTGATCTGAATGCTTTACATATATTAACTCATGTAATTCTCACCATAACCTCATGAGGTAGGTACGGTTATCCTCTTTACATATGCAGAAACTGAACCACAGAGAGCTCAGTGTTTTGCCCAAGATCACAAACCTACAGTTGTGGGAGTACTCAGTCTTACTTCAGAATCCATGCTCTTCACTAGTGTGTATTTATTTTTAGAAATGAAGATTATTTCAGAAAAGAAAAA
>NW_004444262.1:193938-194866 GCF_000243295.1 Trichechus manatus latirostris
TGTTGGCCTAAAAGGGTTAACATGCCTTGAAAGTATAATGACAGAAATATTTTTTTAATTGTAAATTTTGTTCAGATTTACTTTTAACACTTTGATGAATGTGATTTTTAAAGCAAACAGGAAATTTGTTCTCTGACTCACTGACAGAATTTAAGTAGGACCTGAGTACAAGAGGAGAATTATAAATATAGGCAGAGAGAGACATTTTAAAAGATTTTTCGTTGAAGTACATCTGTTTGTAATATATTTCTTTAGGAAGTTCCTCGAAGGGTTGTCAGTCTGCAGGTACAGCGTGTGTAAGATTGAGTGATGTGGTACACAATGAAAGGGCTTGGGTGACAACCGAGAGCTTTCTGCAGTGTCTGACCTGCTCACCGCTCAGAGGACTGCTCACACAGTGATATTGAAACCAGTGACATAAGATTTGCTTTGCGCTTGCCTTTGTGGAGTTATTTTTCATGCATGGATCAGATCTTCAAAAATCACCTTCTGTTGAGCCCATTTGAATGAGAAAAAAAAAGCAACTGCTAGGCATCCCCTCCCACCTGTGCCCCCACATAATTCAACTCCTGCCATGGAGGACAGAACTCAGCTCAGGGCTTCGTAGCAACCAGGCAAGGAGTGACAGCATGTGAGAGGTGGCAAGGCTGTCATTGTCTGGGGTCCAGAAGCAGTGTCTGCCCTTGCCTCATGCTGTTCCCTTGGTAATGCACATGTTTCTTGATTTGTCGTGGTATAGTTTATCCCAAAGTTAGCCATCTGATCTTAACTGAGATCCACTGACCCCTGGTAGAAGCAAAATTGGAGGGTGGGGGACAGATTTCAGGGTGAGAGGTTCCTGGACTGAAGACCCCAGCGTTCTCGGAGGGCCTGAAGGCAGACTCATGTTTTCCCCAGAAGAGAAGAATTTGCCTCATGGGACTTTTAG
>NW_004444262.1:195709-197138 GCF_000243295.1 Trichechus manatus latirostris
AAAAAAAAAAAAAGACAAATAAATATTTCTGGTGAATAAAAAGAATGTTTCCGTTTAGAAATTTCTGAAAGAGAGAGACATTTACAATCAGAATTTAAGGATGATTATTGGAATATTACTGAATAAAATAATTTCTTAAACTTTTATTTTGCCCATATGCTAATGGCCTCTAAAACTTGGAAAATTGACCCAGTGTGAAGATTTATGAGTTTTATTAGCTACCACAGAGTTGTACAGGTATGTACAGATATACCTAAACACATAGGAGAGTTGCAGGTATATCAGGGTACTCTGATTTCCAGCAATAGAAACTAGCTCTGATTAACTTAGGCTAAAAGGAATTTATTAACAGGATATGGGTTAGCTCATAGATTAGAAGGAAAATCCAAACATTAACCTTAGAAATGATGATAGTCTATCAATCAGAAGAGAGTAATTAACTGCTAGAGGAATCTTTGTGGTAGGGACTAGCGGACAGGCTTTTCTGGTCTCCAATTCCTTTCTTTTTTTCTGCCACTGAATTGAAGATTCACGTTCTTCCGATGGACCGCAATCTCGTCTAGGTCTAGGTGGCACATGGCCATTCTACCGAGATGGATGCTGGGGTGGGAAGGCTATCTCTTCAAAAGAAAATTGAGGTGCTGTTACCCCAAGGAACAAGGGGTGGGTGTTGGGCAGGCAAAAACAACAGGTGACCAGTATACTAGTTTTTAGTATATATGTTAAAGGGGGGAAAGAAAAAGTGAAATGACCTCTGGGGTAAACCAAACCTGTTGCCGTGGAGTCAACTCCGACTCATGGCAATCCCATGTGGGTAAGAGTAGAACTGTGCTCTGCACGGTTTTCAACGGCTGAATTTTCATAAATAGATCAGCAGGCCTTTCTTTTTAGGTGACCTGGGTGGACTTGAACCTCTAAGCTTTCAGTTGGCAGCTGAGCTCTTTAACCTTTTGTACCACCCAGGGAATCCACCTTTGGGATAGCAAAGTGCTATTTACTACACAGGCCACGTGGAGAAGAGTGTTCTCTAGGGCGCTATACTGTGTCCTAAAGGTTGCTGTGAGTCGGAATCCACTAGATGGCACACAACAAAAATAGCTTCCTTCATCAAATGTGAGCTTTTAATGATTTTTTGGGGGAGAGAGCAGGGTAATACTCTTATTACATGTAGATCTAGCCTAAAAGTGATTTACCATGTTTTTGTAGTTTCGTGGAAGTGTCTGATTCTCTTCTGAAAGCTGCACAGTGCAGTACAGATTGCCTGCCCTGTGTAGGAAGCACTCAGTCTCTGGGATTGTGCTTGCTCCTCTTCACTTCACACCCCAGGGATCTTACACTCAGTGACCCGCAAGGGGCATCAAAGGTAAATTAGTGAGTACATTCACTATGGAAAACCCTGTGTTTTACTGGGAAGATGTCTCAGTTATTC
>NW_004444262.1:211554-213916 GCF_000243295.1 Trichechus manatus latirostris
TCTTTCTGGTATTCTCTGCTTTCAGCCAAGATCCGTCTTACATCTGCAATGATATTCCTCGTTCCATGTCCTCTTATTTATCAGGCTTGAATTTCTGGCAGTTCCCTGTCAATGTACTGCTGCAACTGCTTTTGAATGATCTTCAGGAAAATTTTCCTTGTATGTGATATTAATGATATTGTTTGATAATTTCCACATTCTGCTTGATCACCTTTCTTTGGAATGGACACAAATATGGATCTCTTCCAGTTGGCTGGCCAGGTAGATGTCTTCCGCATTTCTTGGTATAGATGAACACGCACCTCCAGGGTTGCATCTGCTTGTTGAAACATCTCAGTTGGTATTCCATCAAATCCTGGAGCCATGTTTTTAACCAATGCCTTCAGTGCAGCTTGGACTTCTTCCTTCAGTACCATCGGTTCTTTATTATATGCTACCTCCTGAAGTAGTTGAACGTTAACCAATTCTTTTTGGTACAGTGACTCTGTATTTCTTCCATCTTCTTTTGATGCTTCCTGCATCATTCAATATTTTGCTCATAGAATCTTTCAATATCGCAACTCGAGGCTTGAATTTTTCTTCAGTTCTTTCAGCTTGAGAAAGGTCGAGCATGTTCTTCTCTGTTGGTGTTCTTACTCCAGTTCTTTGCATATTCATTATAATACTTTACTTTGTCTTCTTGATTTGCCCTTTGAAATCTTCTGTTCAGCTCTTTTACTTCATTATTTCTTCTAAACTGGCCAGGGGGCTGGGAGGGTGGAGGGGCTGAATTCATCAGTCTGTTGATTTCTAACCCTCAGTTTCATTGTTCCAAAGGTAAAACAAAAATAGAATAAAATATTTCTTGAATATTTATTGCCAACCATAAATTTTAAAGATGAATTTTAAATTGCTTAAAAAATTTAAAGCATACTAAAGAAGATACAGTTTGGGAAAAAAAATAGGTCACTTTTTCGTTAGGACCTAAAAGAACATTGTAGAGTATCTTCTTACTTCTGTCTTCTCTCACAGTTAGCCAAAAACACAGGAGCCTATAACAGACTTATCTTTTATTCTTGAATTTCTTGCAGAAGCAACATTTTAAATTCCCTGTTCATTAGCACTTTGCTGACCAAACACATAGTCCACATTCATGCTTAAAGAAATTCATCTGCCCTAACAATTTACATATCCCCCTTGTGCACATATACCTCCAAAAACACCAGCTATCCATAAAAGCTTGCCTGAGCTTGTTAGTGATTTCTGAAGAGTAAAATTAGCTTGTATGTGAGGAAAGCACCTTAAAGCAGAGTTCTTTATTAGTTCCATTAACTTTCACATTTCTAATCTTTGGCAATCAGTTTTACAGCACTTTTTATCCTGTTTATAAAGATGTATATTTAGAAACAGTCTTGAATGTTAACTTTGCTTCTGCACGGGCATCTTCACAGCAAATACATGTACATACACAGATATGCACATACACACCCACAGACATAAGTCAAAAAGATATGTAGGTACACTTAATGTAAACTTCAGTTTTTTCTTGGTGGTCACTCTAATCTTGTTTTGAAAACCAGTTTTATTTAGAGAGAATGTACTATTCATTGGTTCATTCATTCATTTGTTCATTTATCAAATATGCCAGGTGCTTTCTGCTGTCATGGAGATTATAACCAAGTGTAGGGGGTGTGTCTTGAATTGAATTATGTCCCCCCAGAAAATGTGTGTATCAATTTGGCTGGGCCATGATTCCCAGTATTGTGTGGTTGTCCTCCATTTTCTGATTGTAATTTTATGTTAAAGAGGATTAGGGTGGGATTGTAACACCCTTACTAAGGTCACATCCCTGATCCATTGTAAAGGGAGTTTCCCTGGGGTGTGGCCTGCACCACCTTTTATCTTACAAGAGCTGAAAGGGAAGCAAGCAGAGAATTGAGGGGACCTCATACCACCAAAAAAGCAGTGCCAGGAGTGGAGCCCATCCTTTGGACCCCGGGGTCCCTGCGTGGAGAAGCTCCTAGTCTGGGGGGAGGTTGATGAGAAGGCCAACAAAGAGAGAAAGCCTTCCTCTGGAGCTGACAACCTGAATTTGGACTTCTAGCTTACTTCCTGTGAAGAAATAAATTTCTCTTTGTTAAAGCCATCCACTTGTGGTATTTCTGTTACAGCAGCACTAGATGACTAAGACAGAATTTGGTACCGGGAGTGGGGTGCTGCTCTAACAGATACCTAAAATGTGGAAACGGTTTTGAAACTGTGAATGGATAGAGGAGCGACAGTAGCAGAGGACCAGCAGCAGCAGAGAATCTGCAGCAGCAGAACCAGGAGACCAGCACGACATGGTGCTAGAGCCGACCTACAGAGTGAGAAAGCTGAGAAC
>NW_004444262.1:214831-216942 GCF_000243295.1 Trichechus manatus latirostris
AAAAAAAAACGTGGAGGGGGATAGGGACTATCTGAGGGTGAGGGTGGGGTGGTCAGACCAGGCCTTCATGAGGTAACATTTGAGAAAAGCCTTGAAGGAGGTAGGGAGTGAGGTATGCAGTTATCTGGAGGGAGAACTTTCCAGGCAGAAGCAGCAATAAGCACAGAGGAGCCTGCAGCTATATTTGAGTCACAGCAAGGAGCCCTGGTGGTGCAAACTGTTAAGTGCTTGGCTGCTAACTGAAAGGTTGGTGGTTCGAACCCACCTAGTGGCCCTGCAGATGAAAGATCTGGTGATCTGCTCCTGTGGAGATTACAGCTAAGAAAACCCTATGGAGCAGTTCAACTCTGTCACATGGACACCCAACAACAACAAGGGTGGTCATATATTCTGGAAGGAGAAAGTATTGGGAGATGAGGAAAATCAGAGGCAGGGGGCAGGCAGGACCAATCATGTAGGGTCTCATAGACTTTGTAAGGACTTGAGTGAAAGGGAACTTTTGGAAGAACAACATCGTCCAATTTCTTCCTTTCAAGAGAATAGTTTTGGCTGCTGAACTGAGAACAGCCTGCAGCGGGGGAGGGGCGGAAATAGAGAGACTAGTTAGGAAGCTATTGAAACAATATGGTTGACAAATAATGATCAGTTGGACCAGGGGTATATCATATTTTGAATTTGTTGATGATGAGATGTGGGATGTATGAGAAAGATTGGAGTCAGAGAATGCAATTGTCATTTATTGAGATGGGGAAGACTGTAGGAAGAGGTGGTTTGGGCAGAGTATCTGATGCTAAGTTTGAGATATGTGAAGTTTGAAGTGCCCGTTGGAGAATTTCTAGTAGGCAGTTAGATGCACAAGTCTGGAATTCAGGGATGAGGTGGCAGTTGGAGCATCCTTTCATGTAAATGGTATCAAAGAGCTCACCAAGAATGTGAGTGTTACTAGAAGAAGGAAGACACCCATAGAATTCACTTAAGTAATGCAGGAAGGAATGGAGCATTGTGTCATAGAAAAATTACTGGGCTGGGTGTCTGCAGGTTTGTATGACTTTGAACAAACCTCTTTTGTTTTCAGACTCAATGTTCTCATCTATAGAATGAGGAATTAAATAACCTCAGACATTTCTTTCTTGGACTAGAAGATTTCTAGGGTCCTGGTCACCTTTCATATATAAAGTCTAATATTTCTGAATTTTTAGTTTTCATTTTTCCAATGGAGAATTTCAGATACTTTAATTTCAGTTCAGTAAGGTTATTTCTGAGAGTCATTGCAAAATGAGTCATTGTATATGGCTGATCACAGCTGCTGCTTCTGACCCTAGTCTTCCCTTTGTCCGTACAAAAGCTCCAACCAAAAGTAGACACACACATTACTCACACATATACTCATTCTGATAATCCCTTTCTAGCATTTGTCTTTCATATCTTCCCACTCACGGTTACTCTGTCTCTCATACACACACACATTCACTGAAATCAGAAACACATCAAGCCCCTCACATCGGTGTAGATTTTTCTGTGCTCTTTGGTAGAGGGAGAGATGTCCGGGTAGGTGAGAGAAGAAGAATAGTGAATGCTAAAAATAACTGCATTTGAGGCTGCTTCATTCATGTTGAATCCGAAGCATCCTGTAGCACACATGGATTTCTTCAAACCTGCAGGAAATCAGTCACAAATCAGACCTTAACTCCAATCTCAGGAATCTCAACCTACAGATGTAACTACCTTTCCTTGAAATAGTGGAATCCACGTACCAAGTCTACACAAAATCTCTATAGAGTTTCAGGAATGACAACAGGCATTGAGTCCTGTTTGTGACAGAAGGACCAATGCACTCCATAAATTGCCAGTGAAAGGTGACTTATTTAAGGAAGGGGAATATTTTTTGAGTACTTAATCTATGTGGGGCCTTTTGGGTGTTTCATATGCATTACCCTGCTTTAACTCATCCTTGTATTAGCACTGTGAGGTAGATACCATTCTGCCCATTGTGTAGACGAGGGCCAAAGGCTCAAATAGCTTAAATTCCTAGCTTCAGTTCTATCAGTAGGATTGATGGAGTTAGGTGTTAGAAGTCAAATCAGAGCTCTGGGGCCTTAGAGCTTATTTGT
>NW_004444262.1:221437-245408 GCF_000243295.1 Trichechus manatus latirostris
ATCAACACACAGGATAAGAAAGAAAAAGGCAGGAACCAGGCCTTGATGATTAATCCTCACCACAAGGCCTAGTGGTGCAGTGGTTAAGAGCTCAGCTGCTAACCAAAACGCTGGCAGTTTGAATCCACCAGCTGCTCCTTGGAAACCCTATGGGGCAGTTCTACTCTGTCCTGTAGGGTTGCTATGAGTTGCAATCAACGGCAATTTTGTTTTTTTTTTTAGAAAGGGCTGTTGGGAGGAGGCTGTAGTGATGGCTGTGATATCACAGAGGAATATGACTTCATCTAAGAAGAGATTAGCAGGGGAATACCTTTTAGTAAGGCCAGAGCACATTTCTGTGTTAAAGTGGCATTTTTTTCCA
This sequence comes from Trichechus manatus latirostris, assembly GCF_000243295.1. NCBI lineage: Eukaryota > Metazoa > Chordata > Mammalia > Sirenia > Trichechidae > Trichechus > Trichechus manatus. The sequence continues at coordinate 221,799 of NW_004444262.1, forward strand.
GTTACTGATGATAGGATTTTAAAACAAGCAAAAAGACATTTCATTTGAATCTTTCTCTCATCCTTCTATGATAGTCAAAGGATGACTTATACAATATAATTATACAATATAATGATGTTTTACTTTTCCTGAATTTTAAAAAATTATTAACAGGTACTTTATATGCATTTTTGTGCACATCTCCCTAATTCTTTATATGGGAAAGATGCTAGTTCTTCATGTCTCCATTTACTTCATATGGAGTTATGCATTTTGAGTCATTTCTAGTGACATATTTCAAAACCCCAGAGACTTTACTATGCTGTCAAGTTTATAGCAAAACAAAAGAATATGTGTGTGTGAGTGTGTGTGTGTGTGTGTGAGTGTGTGTGTGTGTGTGAGTTTAAAGTAAGATTTATAGAAGTATATCAGGAGGGATATGTATTTTAGTTGGAAACCGGAATGGGCTGAGAGCAAGTCATTAGCTTGTCATGATTGTTTAAGTACCAAAGCAGTAAAAATTTAAATAAACTTACTTAAAAATTAGTATTACATAACATGTCTACAAAGTCAAGAATCATAGGGAGTTGTATATAACTAATATACTTTTAAAAATTGGTTTCCTGTGTTCCCTTACTTTGCAGACAGCTTGTAGGATGATATGAAGAATGAGACTCAAGGTTCTCACTGATTCTTGTATTCAACCCTTTACTGCCGAAGAAGTTCATCAGATAATTAACAAACAAAAACGAAACAAAATTGAACAACAACCATAGCAAAACCACTGGTTTTAAACAAACTCCCCAAAGCAATAAATATCAATAGCACTAAATCTAAATTAATTTATTGAGAATTAACTTAAGAAATGTGACAATAAAGAGATGTTTGACTACTCAAATAAGAACTGGTGTCTGAATATGCAAATGTAAGTCCATGGTTGTTGTTAGTTGCCATCGAGTCGATTCCAACTCATGGCGATCCCAAGTGTGCAGAGTAGAATTTCTCCATAGGGTTTTCAAGGCTGTGACCTTTCAGAAGCCAATTATCAAGCCCGTCTTCTGAAGCACCCCTGGGTCAACTTTTCAGCTAGTAGTCCAGTGCTTAACTGCTTATGCCAACCAGGGACTCATGTCCATTTGACTTTTAAGTTTAGGGGCTCAAAAGTTAAGGATAGTCTAGAACACAGATTGTTGTGAGGGCTAAATTACATAAACATACACAAAAGATATAATGAGCATGTTTTCATGGCCAGAGGTATTGGAAGATTTGGTAAGAAAAGTTCAGTCTAACTCAACTGCTCTGACTGGAGAGAAACCGTTCAAAGATGGTTGTCATTAAATGCAACACTGGAGAGAAGGAAATTTCTTGTTAAAACAGGCTTCTGTAGAATACATTGAGATGATCATACACCCTGCACAGCCATTGTGTCTTATTGGGACTATGATTTGGTGACACGTGCGATATCCAAAGTAGTAATTACGTAGTGATAAAACAATTATAAGATTTAAATGAAAGAACATACAATTTTATTTCTCCTAAAAAATGCCATGCTTACTCTCTATTATTCTTCCCCTCCTATTTTATTTAGATATAATTCAAAGACAATAATTTGAAATAGATGTGATTTGCTTCCTGTTAAAGATATCTGACTATTAACAGTTGGTAAGCTGGTAAACCAACTGGTGTAAGTGGTATCAGATTTCTAGTAGATTTGATTGCTGGTAGGCTTGGGAGAGGACTGGGGACCTACCAATTTGAAAAGAAAGCCAGTGCAATTATAGTGATAGTACACTGGAACACTTTTTTCCTGAACAACATTCAAGTATTATTTACTTAAGTTGTTTTTTAGTAATGTTTCAGTATCTAATACAACAGGGGGAATACATCATCATGTAGGAAAGGAAAAGTAGGGAAGGAAATATTTTCTTGACAACTGTCTTTTAAAAAAAACCAAAAGATTTTATAAAAATTATATAATTTTTAAAAAATCAGAATTTTATTCTGGGAGTAGAAGACACTAGGAAATACTTTTAAATAACTAGTTATAATGAATATTAAAATCATTTAATAATGTTTGACTAATGCCTAAACTAGCTGGTCATTATTTTAAAAAGTTTATGCTTGCTTAAATATGGGAGAAACTCTCAGGAGCCACTTATAAGAAATTATCTAGATTATTTAATATGCCTTTTTTTGGACAACCAAGTTCATATTGCTGAAATTTTTTTACAACCTTAGTTTATCATGAATCATTTATCATAAATGAACTTATTAGTAAGTTTACTTTTCTATAAGTTTCTTGAAATTTTATTTTAGAAACTGGTATATTTTATAGAATCATTGTCATACAGTTAATTATTATAAATTTGACTGTCTTGAGAACAAGATTTCTTTTAAAAGATATAACCTAAAAAAAGTTTGGTACCATTTGCTGTGTTGGTATTTTGATACAAAAGTATAAATGCAGTCTACTGGACTTAACTGTGCATTAACCATGTATCTTGTAGCTAAATGTTGAATATTAAATACGTGAGAGGTGCAGAGTAACAAAGAAAATTTTTTCATTCAAATGTATATTCCAGTTTTTAAATTTATATTCTTGTGATACAATACTGGTTCATTTTTTCACTAATTATGAAAGGGTGGGTTGTAATCTAGATAATTCAAATAAAAATCATATCATTATCCCTCTTCCTCATATGTGATAGGCCAGTGTCAGATTTGGCCTTTCAACTTGATACAATTTTGGGGAAATTACTTTTCTCTCATTGTCAATTTCTTATTGTAAAGAATACTGTCTATTTTGGATTTTTCACACATGGACATTTTGAGAATTAAAACTCATTAGCTACTTAATTAAAAAATGAACGTATACTCCAGTTTATGCAAACCTAACACGAAACTCTCAAATTTAAAAAAAAAAAAGTCAATTGTGGCAAAGTAAAAGAAGTTTAAGGCCAGCTAGATAGAATCATGATTCGCCAAAGGATTCCTTTAAATAGAAGATTCTAGAGTACTTAGGCTGTGATTCCAGTCACAAATGTGTAGCCCTAGCCCAAGGTCTCCAAACAAGATACATGTGTGTATTAAGTGTTTAAAAATATATCATACTTTTTTTGAATATTCTTATTTCATTAATGATTATAATGGTCATGGGCATCAACAGTGCTAGCTAGGCATTAATATACATGTAGATATACTTGTTTATATCTTTGTGTATCTGTTCTGAGTATGATTTACTAAAGTGAGAAGTCGTGTTATTTGTCTGATGAAAATGAACATATTTTACCATTTATTCTTTATTGTAGTTAGTTTTGCTATATATCTAGACAGAAATTAAATAGTTTATTTGGAAAAAGGCAAAAGATAATATCATGTTAAACTCTACATCAACGGGGAAAAAGTTAGAAATTTCAGAGGAACAAGCTCCATAGCAGCTATAACTGTCCTGAATATCATTGACATTTTAAGAGGTAACATTTAATAATATACAATATAATATTTTCTTTAGGATATTGGCTGCTAACCAAATGTCGGCAGTTTGAATCCACCAGCTGCTCCTTGGAAACCCTATGGGACAGTTCTGCTCTGTCTTGTAGGGTTGCTATGAGTTGGAATCAACTCGACGGAAAATGGTTTTGGTTTTGGTTTGGCTCATGTAATATATTGTATGCACTAGAGTCAAATTGCAGCAGAACTGAGAAATAAAATTTTATTTTTCTGTTTTAATGCACAATATTGTATTTATGTTACCATTGCTTTGCATTTGGTACACAAATGTTCCTCTCTGGTAGGGTTAAAGGAGCTGAATATCCTGTAAGAAGTAATGAGTCACAGTTAATTTCTTTGAGATTTCTGAATGATAGACTATATGTAAGAATAAAGCGTTATTGCTATGATTAAAATTTTTAATGACAACATTAGTTTTAAGGTGGCTGAGAGGACTTGGAATGAATAAATTCATTTTAGGGGACATTATTCTATTTTCGCAGCTAGTGTTTAGAAGATTTACTAGACTAATATGCAGGCGCTAATACTTTGTTATCTAAAATGCCTTTTGCATCCCACTTACATTTGTCTAGGACAGTTCATAAAAGCTGGAATTTTAGTAAGCCTCCACAAATACTAATTCATTACAGATGAAAGGCAATCACATCCCACAAGTACTTACTTTTGCTTATCATGAGTGTTTTTGTAGTTATTATTTTTATCTCTTTGCGTCTAAGATAAATATGTTGAGAATTTCATCAAAAGCTTAATGCACCACTATCATGTTTTCTTCTAATGTACAGATCACTATAGATTCCATAACCAGAATTCGCAGATATATCAACTCTATTGCTATTCAGTTGTAAGAGACATAGTAATATGTGAAAGTGTAATAATTTCAGAGACTGTAGATGCACTAACATTAAATATTAAACGTTTAAATGAGCAGTCTCTGATTAATTCATAATATTCTGAGCAGCTCATGAATATTTAATACCTATATCTTGCCTTGATTGGATATTATTTAACTGGAGTCATGGTCATTGTAGGACTAGTTAGTTGCCATTTTTGTTTCCAGGCTCAGTTTGCAAAATGATTCATTTTATTTTATGTAAATATTACTTTGACCCTCTCACATTTTTGTTCACTGTTTCATAAGCTACAAAGAAGAATGAAAACTTAAAGATTAATGACATCTGTTAAATATCTTAAACCATAACTATCTTTAAAAGTAGTAGCTGAGGGGGTTGCTATGAGTTGGAATTGACTCAGTGGCAGTGGGTTTGGTTTGATTTTTTTTGAGGTTAAGTTTGCATAGTTTTAATAAAGTGAAAATACCTTAGTGATAACTTGAACCAAACCAGTTCCTGTCTTGTCGACACCAGCTCATGGGGACCCTGTGTATGTCAGATAGAACTTTGCCCCATAAGGTTTTCAATGGCTGATTTTTCTAAAGTAGATCACCAGGACTTTCTTTTAAGGCACCTCTGGATGGGCTTGAACTTCCAGACTTAAGGTTAGCAGCCAAGCATGTTAACCATTTGTTCCATGCAGGGACTGCATCTTTACCTTGATTTTGATTTTTAAGTGCCCGATTATTCATTCAATAATTATTCACATCTATTACATGTTGGGCACCAGAGAAAATTCACCAGTGAACAAGGCACGCATTGTCACTGCTTTCATGAAGTTTATGGTCTACTGAGGGAATTAAAGATTGAACAAATAATTATTCAAATCATTATTTAATTACAGTTATGGAAGTGCTAAACAAGAGGAGTATGAGATTTTGTGAGAATATTTAATGGGGTTTGTGAGTTGGTTGCTATGAGTTGGAATTGACTCAATGGCAAAGGGTTTTTTTTTTTTTTTTGGTTGTAATTTGGTAAAGGGGGATTAGGGAGTTTCCTTGAGGAAAAGCAAATATGATGCCGATTTTGTAATGGTTGGTCCAGGGAAGGACTGGAAAGAAGAGCATTCTGGGAGAGTGGAGAGTGTACATGAAGGTCCTGAGTCCTTCGGTCTTTGGGAGGGGTGTAGACGGATTCAGGTTTGAAGAAGTCCAAAAGAGTGTTAAAGATGAGAACTGGTTTTCTCTATAGGTTAGGATTAGCTGATTAGCTGTTGGAAAGTGTCTGAGAGCTCTAGGCAGTCAGTAGTGTAATCTGAGTTTGTGATAATGGATTATAAATATTTGTGATCCAGAGTAATCCTAAGTAAGAGAATAAAATTACTGGATATTCTTTGGTAGAATTTCAAGAGGGGACAATCGGTTTTGTCCTGTTGTATTTTCCCCTTGTCAGTCTTTTCAGAACTCCACACCCTGGGAGCTTCTTATATTTATCAGTGTTATTTAGAGATTCTTGCTGCTTCCACCTCATACTCTTTCTTCTTGGTCTTCTGCTGTGAGGTACCGTAATTCTTATCATAATTATTCTTGTAATCTTTTTGGGGCCACTAGAGGCACTGCCAGGTGGAGCTATATGGGGGTCCAATATGGTCCTTTTTCAAAAACTGGGGGCTGGGACTTTTGACTTCTCAGGGAACAGCTGTGATTGACTCTCCTTCTACCGACATTGGTAAAGGGCTTGTGGATCAAGGCAGCCTCTGGTCAGCCCTGTTATCTCAAACGAAAACAAGCATGGGCCAATTTCCAATCCCCAGAGCATGGCCAGTACCAGGTTCTTCAGTGGGTTTTTGTTGTTGTTGTTTTTTTTTGCCCACATTGGGGTCTGCAAAACACCAGGGGTGAGTTGTTGAAGGTTCCTCCTTATGGCTCACCTTGCCACAGGAAGCCAATCCCCAACATGACTCAGGAACCTACTAATCCACACCTGCAGGAGTTTTACCAGTCAAGGATTCATCTTCAAGAGATGGAGGTTTAGAAGTGTCACATCTGGCTTCCTAAATTCTCACTTGCAGGTATTCCTCTTGGATTGGGCACTAACCAAACTAGTTGCCGTTGAGCCTGTTCGGACTCATAGTGACTCCATGGGTGTCAGGGTAGAACTGTGCTCCATAAGGTTTTGGATGGCTGATTTTTTGGAAGTACATCGCCAGGTCTTTCTCCCAGGATGCCTCCTGGGTGGACTCAAACCTCCAACCTTTTGTTAGCAGCCAAGTGCATTAATGGTTTGCACCACCCAAGGACTCCTTGGGCAATAACATCCCCTCCTTTTCTTCCTTAGCCTGATTAGTGTTACCAAAAGTGAGAATTCAGAATTCACAACCTAGATGGTTGTGATGTAATCCGGTATAGTGTATCGATTCCTGTCTTAAATAACTCTTACTTGACCTGGACATGGCTACTGTTGAGTCTGAAAGCCTTGTTCTGCCACCCCTTAGCAGATGATCGACCTCAGTATTTCTCCTGGGGAGAACACTGTGCCAAAACACACTATTCCCAGTCTGTGCTGTGAGGTTAAATCTGGCCTGTGATTCTCAGTCACTGTCCACCCTGCCACACACTTGCAGTTCTCTACAGAAAAATCAGATCTGTGGCTTTGAGAACATCTCTGATTCCAGGACCCTGCAGTCCTCCTCATAGCTGGGACTTCTCTCTGCTCAAGACCCTCCCAACTCTGAAATATTTCAGTACCATAGTCTCACCCAGAGGTTTTCAAGTGGTTGGCCATGACCCATTTAATAAAACAGAACAGAAGAGCACATGTCTAAAGTGCATCCCAAATAGTAAGGGGAAGTATTGTTTCTTGACACTTTTATTTTGTGAAACTTTATATATTCGTGTATTTATATGTGAATATGTATTTTTACATCCATATTAAATAAGTTAATATATCTGAAGAGCTTAGAATAGTATTCAGCATATAGTTTTGGCACATGTGCTATATTAGTGTTAGCTGTTATTACTGCTACTACTACTACTACTAGTAGTACTCCCACTACTAGGTCACTGGTCTAATTTACCATGATTTTGTCTCCAATTTCTAGCAGTAAGAGTTTCTCAAGTTTCTGGAGGTACTTGGTCCATTCCAAGAGTCCAGTGCTTGCCTGATCGCAAATCCACAGCAGCCATCAAATCCTCAGGGATCTGGTCTTGTCTTGTGGGTAGCACTGAAGCCTTGAACCAATCTGAACAAATCCAACAGTGACCTCTTGGCATCCAGAAGGGACACTAAATTTTAGAGAAACTGTGTGGTCTCTGGAAATTGAGGGGAAGCTAGTAATTTCCAATTTATCACTTCAGAAAGAAGCTTTTCAGGCTTCCTCAGTTTTGTGAACTCACAGCATTTAGTCTCTGTGTGGTATGGTTAATTCTCAGGAGTCTCTTCTCTTTGGTAGGGCTTGAAAATTTGCATTATCATCAGCTTCCCTAGGTGATTCCTATATGGATTATATTCCATGAACCACACTTCGAGAATCACTGGGTTAAGAAATGTGCCCCTCCAGGAGAAAAGACCTGGTGATTGTTGTTGTGTGCTGTCAGGTCGATTCCAACTCATCGCAACCCTATACCCATTGCCGTCAAGTCAGTTCTGACTCATAGCAACCCTATATATGAGCAACCTTATGGGACAAAGTGGAACTGCCCCATAGGGTTTCCTAGGCTGTAATCTTTACAGGAACAGATCGCCAGGTCTTTTCTTCCTTGCAGCAGCTGGTGAGTTCAAACCAATGACCTTCCGCTTAGCAGCTGAGTGTTTAACCATTGTACCACCCATAAAGATTGCAGCCTGGGAAACACTATGAGGCAATTCTACTCTGTCCTGTAAGGTCCTGTGAGGGCGCGCAACACCACCAACAACATACATGTGGACATGGTCCCATCTGGGAATTGGGTTTTCCTTATTATGCTATGGGGCTGTATCAGTCTAGGGTGTGTCTTAAGCCAATCACTTCTGAGATATGAAAGGAGCAGCTTAGGCACAGAAGCAAGCAAACACAGATGGGAGAAGGTAGATACCACATCACATGAAGATCACCAAGGAACCAGGGAACAGAAGCTAAGAAGAGACAAGAACCTTCCCTCAGAGCTGACAGAGAGAGAAAGCCTTCCCCTAGAGCTGTGCTCTGAATTCAGAGTTCTAGTCCCCTAAACTTGAAAACATAAATTCCTGTTCACTAAAGCTAAAAAAAAAGAAATGTGTCCCTCAATAAAATAGATATAAATTTACTTTTTGTTTTTAAAATATATGTATAGCTAGAATGTTCGTGTAAATATAGTATATCAAATTGTATTTAAAGCCCTAATTAGGCTATTTAAGCCAAATAATGATAATGACAACAATAATAATAGCTTTTTAAAATGATGATGTTCATATATGAAGTTTACTAAAGAGATGCTCTTGTCTGGCAAGTTCTCTCTCTGTCCCAGTGGCTGGCCTAGTGTTCTACAGATCCCTGCAACAATCTGGTAGCATTGCTAGTGAATCTATAACCTGACTTACAACTTTTTGGCTTAAAAAGTCCATAAATACTTTGATTATCAGAGAGAAATAGATGGGTAAATATCTTATGATTAAATATTATGATTTTGTGTATATGCCTGCAGTGGAGCCCTGGTGGCCCAGTGGTTAAGAGCTCAGCTGCTAACCAAAAGGTCGGCAGTTTGAATCCACCAGTGGCTCCTTGGAAACCTTATGGGGCAGTTCTGTTCTGTCCTATAGAGTCTCTATAAGTCAAAATCGACTCAACATCAACAGGTTTTTGGTTTGATTTGACCTACAACAAAATGCTGATAATAGTGAAGGTAATGGAATTTCAAGTGATTTTCTTTTCTTCTTTTTTTTTAACGTTTTAAATTCTTTTCAAAATTTTAGAATGAGTAGGCATTATGCTTATAATTAGAGAAGTATAGTTTAGTCTTAATAAGTTAAATAAATTCTCATCTGGCTGCATATAAAAAAAATCAATAAAAATAAAGTAGAAAGGCATTCTAGGTGAGAGAAGGAATCAATTCGCTCTGAGATGGGGATTTTACATATAAGTTTGAGGGTGGAAAAAGCCAGTTTCCTTTAAAAGACAAGAAGTAGCTTGAATTCTTCCATGTTGTTTGGACAATCTTGACAACCTGTGTTTGTCTTAATAAGTTCCGGTTTGTCTCAAAATGTTTTAGCCACCATTTAGAGGAAACAGAGAAGGGTCTGGGATTTATGGTTAGAGTAAATGTAGTAGAAATTTCAGTACATCTTTCACTTTTTCAGCTGTACGAAAACTCCCATGGTATGAGTAATGGAAGTCTTTGAAGGGATAGCATATCTTAATGAAACTATATTGATCTTGTTTTGACTTGATGGTAAGGGAGCAGAAAGAGAAGGAGAGGACACAAAGGGGGTAGTGTCATCCAGAGAGGAAGATTTGGGCCTTGAGTGTTTATTGAGTGAGAAACTAACCTCAAGTCATTGCTGACCTTTGGAAAGAGAGGTTATTAGTAATTTAGCAATGAAGTTTCCTGGCTAGGATTGAATCCAAAGTGTCCTTCAAAGTGTTAGATAATAGGGAAAAGCTTAACAAAGGAAGGAAATGATACCCACAAGTGATATCCTGTAAAATTACTTTGCTGATAAAGTTAACTTTGAAAAATTTTGATTTCAGATATCTCTTCTCATTATCTAATCAATAAACCAGCCACCCAGCAACCAAATTAAGTGATTTCATTGAATTTGGAAGCAAATAAAAGTAATGCAGTTATCCTTAAAATGTAAGATTTGGTTATCTTATTGTCAGAGATCAGGCTATTCTCAGGCTAGCCCTAGAACTCTATGGGGGTGCTGTGAAGAATGAGATGTGAGGGTCGACATCCCTAAAAAGGATGTGGAATGTTAACAGCTGCTGTAAGCAGTAAGGCAGGGGGTTGATAACAGTAGCACAGTATCCTCTTCAAATTGGTGTTTTTAGTGATTGCTTTCAATAACCTCATTCTCAGTGAGAATCGAAGATCTGTTCAATAATAACTTCAAAGTTTTAATAATGAATCTAACAATTTCAAACACCTAACATGTACCAGATAGTATTCTAAAAAGTTCACATTATCTCATATAATTCCAAAATCACTATAGCCCCATTTTACAGATAAGAAAGCTCAGAGGTCAGGTAGCCTCAGGTAGCCCATCCAATAAAGAGTAAAGCTGGTTCTTGAAGTCTTCTTGCTTTCTAGCTAGGTCTCCCTGCAACCCTAATAAATTACCAAGGCAAATTCTGGGGAGGTTAAAATAATTCTTTTCATATTTCCTTCCATTTTTTTAGTGAGTATATGTAAAAAACATTTATAAATCAACCTTTAACAAACATTTCATTGACATAAATCATAATACAGAAGAATGCATGCAAGTGTACAGGTTGTTGAGTTTTCACAAACTGAACACACTTGTTTAACCTGCACCAGATCAAGAAGCAGAACACTTACAAATCTATTTCTAAACAGGATTGGATTGTACTATTACATGGAGTTTGGCATCCTGCTTTTTCCACTTAGCATTTTATTGTCCAATATTTCCCATATTAATAGTTTTCAAAAAACAAACTTTTTAACTGTATAGTGTATCCTCAAGTGGATATACAATAAGTTATGTAATCAGTCTTCAAATATAGGACACTTAGGCTATTTCAGTTTTTTATTATTATAAACAGCATGGTTGATTACAGGTTTGAACGTGAATCTCTGGCTGTATCTTTGATTATTTCTTTAGGGTACGTTTCTAGAAGTGTAATTACCAGATCAAAAAGCATGAATATTTTAAAGCTTTTGATATATATTGAAATATATTGACAAATTGATATATATTGACAAATTGCCTCATTCCTGTTGCCATCGAATTGATTCGGACTCATAGTGACCCTATAGGACAGGGTAGAACTGCCCCATAGTGTTTCTAAGGCTGTAATCTTTGTGGAAGCCAACTGTCACATCTTTCTCCCACAGAGCAGTTGGTGGGTTCGAACTGCTGACCTTTCACTTAGCTTAACCACTATGCCCCAGGGACCCTTAAATTCCCTCATAGAATGGTTATACCAATCTGCCATTGTTTGAGACTGCCCATGTTCCAATATGGGTGTTCTCTGTGTGTGAGTGTGTGTATGTCTTTGTTGTTTTGATAGATAGATTTATATATGACTGCTGTTTTTGTTTTCTTTGATTTTAAGTGAGGTTACTATGCTTTCATTGTTTATTGGACATGTTAATTTGTTTTCCTATTTCCTTTATGTAGAGATTAAAATCTAACTACAAAATTACTCCTTATGTATTTTTATTTTGCTTTGCAGTCTCTGATTTAGTCTAATCCTCTTGTTTTAAAAATAAATTGATCTTCCTAGTAAAGTTATGTTTGCTGGAAATAAAGACCAAGTTTTCTGGCTTTGAGTTAATTGACTAATTAACTCGATTGATCAATTAACTCTAAGTGCGTGTCCACATCTACCAGACATCTTAATATATTTTATTTAATTGTTTATATTATGACATGTACTTAGGAAAACAGATAATGAGAAGGTGGAGTTAAGGAAGGAGGGTCTCATGGTCAGATCTACCTTTTGAAAGGATCCCTCTGGCTGCTGTATGGAAAGGCACACTAGAGTGGATGCTGAAAGATCAGTGAAGAGGCTATTGAAGCACTTCAAGAGTGATGATAGAAGCTTGGACTAGGAAGGTAATGGAGACATGGACAGACAGAATATATTTAAGAAGTAAAATAGGCTGTCCTTGGGAATAGATATGCCAGGGGGTGGTAAGGGAGAGGGATGTGAGATGATTCCAGTATCCTTTGGTTTTGCCCAAGTTTGGATGGCTGTGCCATTCCAGGAGATGGAGATCACTGAGAAAGGATGAAATTTTGGGTGGTGTAGTAGAGTGTTTTTATGTGCTGTAAGGTCAGGGGCAAAACCTCATTTACTCTGCCAGGGGCACATTGTTTGTTTACCCTCAGCTCCAGAACACTGGCTAGCACATGGTAGGTGCTCAATAAATGCTTGTTACATACATGAATCATGCAGTAAGTTTTGGGTATTTTGAGTCTGAGTGTCTTTGAGACATTCAAGTGGTGATGTCAAGTAGATGTCTGAACTTATGGGGTTGGAGCTTAGAGGAGAGAAACTTGGGATCCATTGACATATAGATGATAAATTGATGAGATTGCCTAGGGATAGGAAGTAGAATAAGAAGTATAGAGGGCCTAGGATAGATCCTTAAAGAATGCTAGCCTGTAGAGGTTGCGTAGGATCCAGCCAAAAAATGATGGAAAGGCATTTTTAGTTCTGTAGGAGGAAAACAAAAAATGTGGTTGTAGAGGCTAAGGAAAGAGAGGATAGAGTGGTACAGAAGGGTTAAGTAAGATGATGACTGTCTTACTCATCTAGTGCTGCTCTAACAGAAATACCACAAGTGGATGGTTTTAACAAAGAGAAGTTTGTTTTCTCACAGTCCAGTAGGCTACAAGTCCAAATTCAGGGCATCAGCTCCAGGGGAATGCTTTCTCCACCGGCTCTGGAGAAAGGTCCATGTCATCAATATTTCCTTGGTCTGGGAGCATCTTGGTGCAGGAACCTCAGGTCCAAAGGATGCGCACTGCTCCCGGCATTGCTTTCTTGGTGGTGTGAGGTTCCCATGTGTCTCTGCTAGCTTCTCTCTTTTATATGTCAAAAGAGATTGCATTAAGACACTGTCTAATCTTATCAACCTCATCAGTGTAACCTCATTACAGTGATAGAATTTACTACATGTAAGGAGATCACATATAATCTCATTATAGTGATAGAGTTTACAACACTTAAGGAAATCACATCAGATAACACAATCATACAATACTGGGAATCATGACCTAGCCAAGTTGCTACACACATTTTTTGGGGGATACAATCAATCCATGACAATGACTAAAAAAAGCAACCTGATAGTCACTGGTACCTTTAGTGAGAGCTATTCTCCTGGAGTGTTTGAGGTGGAAGATAGATTGGAACTGATTGAAGAGTGAGTGGGGAGGTGAGGGAAGAGAGACAGTGGTTTGGAGGCAGAAGATGAGAACATTCAATCACTTATATTTAGTTTTTATTTATGGTGATGGAAAATTTGACAGAGGATATTGATGATGGTTGCACAACATGATTGATACGATTGGTGTTACTGAATTGTACACGTGAAAAATGTTGAACTGGCAAATGTGTTATCTGTATTTTCCTAACAATAAAAAAAAATAAAGCCGTATCTTTTAAAGATATGTACTAAAATTTCAGGAGCCCTGGTGATGCAGTGGTTAAAGCGCTCAGCTGCCAACCAGAAGGTTGGTGGTTCAAACCCACCAGCCGCTCTGCAGGAAAAAGATGTGGCAGTCTGCTTCTGTAAAGACTTACAGCCTTGGAAACCCTGTGGGGCAATTCTACTCTGTCCTATAGGGTCACTATGAGTCTGAATCAACTCAGCGGCAGTAGGTTTGGGTTTTTGGCCTTCATTTATAAATGAAAAAAATGATTATAGAACAGCTAATAAATAGGAAATCCAGGAGACTAAAATGTACTTTAATATAAATATTTGATATGAAGACAAATTTCATTCACTATTCACCAAACATTTAATGAGCACATTTTTGTGCCAGATCCTGTTCTCGAGAAATAAATGAGTCATGCTGACAAGGTTTTTCTCTTCTTGTGTAGCCACTGTGATTGGAGATGTCTGTAGTTCTGGGTTTCAGTGACTAGTTGTTACATAGTAAAGTATTAGGTAAGTACATAGATTAAAATACTGTTGTATGTAGAGTCCATCCAGCTATAGTTCCTTCTTCAAAGATTGTGATGCTATCCATGGAGCAGGTGAGGTGAACACTCTTCTCTTTGCCATCTTGAAATCCTTTTATGCCTCCTGATTAATGGAAGTCCCAAGGCAGTGAAGTGCCGTCTTTGGCTGCTGCCAGCCATTCTGACTCCAGAACCAGTGAATAGGTGTCGCCTCTACCATCAGGTGGAATACTGGGAGCACACATGTGCTGCCAGTCGGCATGGTTACCTAGCAACAAGAGGAGTGCTGATGCCCATCCATGTGTGGGAGCAGTATATTCTTGCTCAAGGTGCTTCGTGGACGCAGTGATTGTACGGGTCCTCCACATCACCTTTGGAAACTGTGTTCTGAGACTGGGCAGCTAGACTGTTCTTTGGAAGCTAAATCTGGAAGAGAAAGGGGCATACAGGGTATGATCATCTGGCTACATAGATAAGTATTGCAAAACAGGATTTAGATTTCTGGCTATGGCTTAAGCCAAAGAATAATGGGCTCCTGGCAAAAGGATAAAGTATATCTCATGAAGGCAAGAAGTAATGTGTCTGGCAGCTGTGTGATTCTCACTGAATTTGTGGCAGTGGGAGACAAATACCTAGATAAATCTGGAAAACAAAAAGCAGATTCTACACCAGCTGTGAAATAGAAAGAACTACAGTGGAAAAGATATAGAGATACCGAAGTTTTAACACAAGATAGTAATTTTTCTCCTCGCTATCATTGACATTTGGAAGTGTCATGCAAGATGGGTCCTTTGTGGTCATCAACTGCCTGGAAAGGGTTTGGGACAAATTCCATGTCACAGCATGAATTAATAAATAGACTTTTTTTTGGGAAAACCTAAAGAATAAGGAGCAGCAAAAATAGGTTTCTTCTGTCTCTCATTGTTCCCGGAGGGATGGCAGGGGCCACAGTGCATGGTGCTGCAGGGACCTTAGTGTGGGTCTGTGTGTCAGTTGAGAGACACCCTGCCCACGTGGTTCTCCTGTTTTATAAACCAGTTGCCCTCAGGTCTATTCCAACTCATGATGACCCCATGTGTGTCAGAGTAGAACTGTGTTCCATAGGGTTTTCAATGGCTGATTTTTTGGAAGTAGATCACCAGGCCTTTTTCTGAGGCATCCTTTAGTGGACTCAAATTTCCAGCCTTTGGGTTAGCAGCCAAGTGCATTAAGTAGCCAGGGAGAGCAGGTTGGATTTCAAAGCACTGATCAGCTTGGATTTGAAAAAGCATTTAAAAAGAGCAATAAAGAAGTGCCACCAATAGACATACCTGAAGAGTGCTTTTGGGAAGTCAAAGCCCATAAGGAACTGAAGCTTTGAGAAAAGCTATGTGTGATAGAAAGGTGTTGCTGGCATGAGGTGAGCAATGAATGGGGCCCTCTGCTCGGGGCAGATGATAATTTGGGGCAAATTCTATTTTCATCTTCTTCGTCAAGAAGGCTATTCTGTTCCCAGTGGAAAAGGTAGAGCATAATTGCCTTTAAAGAAGAGTTGAAGATTAAGGTAGCTAAAGAGCTAATGAAATTACCTAGAAACTGAAAGTGAGTTCAGTTCTCCAGCCTTGGGCAACTTATATACCATGATACTGAAAGAATTTACACATGTGATTGCTGAACCGCTGTTTCTCTGTTTCAGGGTTAACAGAAGTACTTCGAGAACTTTTGATGATACAGATCCTAGAGATCACAGGTCATTTAACTTGATGTTGATTCATGAGTAGATTCTAGAAATTCTGATGGTCTAATAGCAATCAGAAAAGAGAGGTGCACCCTGGCATCCAGCAAGGTTTCCCACAACCAGATATGTTAACTTAACCTCATCCCCTCACCTCCACCTTTTGAAAAAGGAATTAATGAATTAATTAATTTTTTGGTATTGAATTCATAACAAATTTAACACTGGCTAGGGTTCTTTAAAGGCATGCCTGCCAAGCTTCTCTTCTTTGTTTTTAATTCACAGTCAGGACATACTGTGGCCACCGTTTGCCAAGAATGTCACCACAGGGCTCTGACATTGCTCTTTAGTACTCACCCCAAATGCACTGCAACCTTGGCTGCTCATCCTCATTCTGGGTTTGTTTTAATCCTCATCAGCCTGAGACATTTGCTGGCACACGTGCATCTCCTAAGAACAGGTGTCCTATTACATCCTCATCTTGTTAAACATCATTTGCACTAGGAGGAAACTGCAGTATAGTAAAACGCAAAGTGGCTTTTTACTGTAGTGGAATTCTTAATGTAGTCTCAATTCAATTCAGTTATCATTTTTAGTC
Source organism: Trichechus manatus latirostris (assembly GCF_000243295.1). Classification (NCBI taxonomy): domain Eukaryota; kingdom Metazoa; phylum Chordata; class Mammalia; order Sirenia; family Trichechidae; genus Trichechus; species Trichechus manatus. The sequence continues at coordinate 238,262 of NW_004444262.1, forward strand.
CCGTAGATAGCCTTCAAGGCTTCATTGGAAATTCTGTTTGATTTCCAGGTAAATATGGAGCTTTTCATATCATTGTAATTGGGCTATCCCAGGATCCGCTTTATAAAATTCGCCTGGAATCTGAAAACCATTGCCATCTAGTTGAGTTCTGACTCATAGTGACCCTACAGGGCAGGGTAACTGCCCCAGAGGGTTTGCTAGACTGTAAATCTGTAGGGAAGCAGACAACCCCATCGTTCTCCTTTGGAGCGGCTGGCGGGTTTGAACCTCTGACCTTTCAGTTAGCAGCCGAATGCTTAACCACTGTGCCACCAAGGCTTGTCTCATTTGGGATGGATGCTTGTTAAACATACTGATTCCTGGAATTCTACAGAATCAGGATCCCTGGGTGGGGGGGACTAGGAACTGGAATTTAACAAGCTTCTCAGATGATCAGCAGTTTTAGCTGTAAAAGTAAAATAATCTTTGGGAGAATTTAGTTTGGTTAATGATTCTACCAAATATTTATTGTTCAACTAAAAAATAATAATTTTATTTAGTCAAGTTGGCAGTTGTAGAATACAAATTCATCTCATATTGAATAGCTATTTTATCTATTTTAAATTCTATTTACGACTGTATCTTAAATAAGCATTTTTGTATACAAATACTTGCAAGCAAAATGTAAAAGTTTATAAAAATGTATATTTAATTTGTCTCTCATCCACCTCTATAGTTTTCTATGCCAAGTCCTCAACTCTAGAATTTATATCAATTTACTAAAAAAAAAAAAAAAAAAAATCAACAAATCAAAACCAAGTATGTGCTAGGGTTGAAATCCTGTACCAGAAAATAAGGAATACCACAGCTGCAAAGTATGTTTAGTCCTTTGCAAACTCCTGTCATTTAAACAATCTTTATATAACTAATCAGTTAACTTTTTCCTATAGTCCTCCTATGCCTCAAGACATTTCCTGCTAATTATTCACACCTGGAGTTTTTCTTGATCCTTATCCTTAGAAAAATTGTCTTATGGTTGTATTGAAAAATGCAGATTTATACTAAACTGCAAGAGATTTTGTTATTTTAAGAAGATTTTTAACATTCATTGTACTAAGTACCATGTTGTAACATATAAAGTGTGACATTTTCCATTTTACACTTAGGAGAAATATTATATATAATTACAGGTTAATGTTATACAAATTACTGTACATTTATTCCTTCTTGTATAATTTATCAAATAATTATAAGATGCCATCTATCAATGTAAATGTCACTGAAGTTACACTCTTAGTGATTATTTTAATCTAAATTTTTTAGAAAAGCATTTAGTTGTAACTTACTAGAAGAACTACTAGTTGTGCTAGTACCTGAAAATTTCTGTCACATCATTTACTTAACATTATTTTGTGAATTTCAGTGTTAGCATTAGCAATTTTGGATTTTATTAATTGGATTTTGAAACATGTAATAGAGATTCTTCTGAAAATGGATAAGAACAATTATCAAAATGATCTTTTTGTAAATACACAGATAGTTCACCATTATATTCCCGGGATCAAGAAGTAGCTTTACAAATATTTATTTAATGAATAATTGAGTTGAGCATGGAAATACACACACACACACAAACTCACATACACACAAACACTATGTCAAATTGTTAAGTAAATTGAGAATTTTTAAATTTGTCTTATATAAATTAGTCATAGAGCTTTATAGTCAGTTTAACCATATGTATGCCACATGTGTAATATACTCCATATGTATTTAAATGAAGTCTTTGATTTTTAGGAGAGTTATTTATAATTAAAGTGTATTGAAATGAACATATGGAAGTACCCAGTGAGAACTGCCTGGAGAAATCCTTTTTAAAAATTTTAATATTTTTATAGCTACATTCAGTTTAACTGTGTCTATTAGGAATTCAGTCAATTCTTAAGGTTGTTTTAGTCATTTTACAAACATAATAAAATTGCTTTATAATCCTAAATATAGACATATATACACATGCATACCAACAACATCACCCTTGGCATGTTCTTGAACAAGCATACAGCTGTTACAAATATGAAAATATTTTGAAAATTTGTAATGCTGTATTGTTGATATGTTGAACTAGGAAAAAAAGCCTACATTCACGTGAACACCATGGGACACTCTGAGGAGTTAGCCTGTCACTTGTTCCATGACTTCAAATTTTCTTCAGTTGCCCTCAGTCAAAAACACATTTTGGGGGCATCAGAGAATACGTCATGCTGAAAAATAACAAGACAACATAATAGAAACAAAACAGTTATAGGCCTTTTTGATTGTGTAAAGGCTTAATACACCTAATTATATTGGAAAAAATTAAACGTGTTTATTCTGTAGGCATCTGTGCATTTTATTGTAACATATTTATATGTGCTTATGAGAATTACTAGGCTTATTTTTTCTCAGCCTGAGAAAGCTTAGTTAACATCTGTGCCTCAAAGGAAAAAAAAAAATTCTTAGAACGGCTTTTAGAAGGTTGGGGGTAATGAATCTTCCCAAATGCTTTCTTTTAAGGCTAATCTTTGCTTAAATTTTTAAAAGTTATGGTGAGTTATAGATATGGTAGTCTTTCCTTTAAACAAGAAGGAACAAAAGGATAAAAATTGCTGAAAACCTGAACACCACATTCCTATTCACATCACTTTAATAATTTATCAGGTGCAGGGCCAACAATATGAAATTTTCATGTATGAGTATCATCCAACCTCATATAAAAGTAACACATGAAAAACAAGTCAGACTAAAATCGCAAATACCAGTAACTCTTGGCTACAGGTCTCTGTGTTATAATAAAATGTCATTTATCAAGAAAAAAAGATAAACATTTCTGGTTTTAGAAATAAAATTTTATCTTTTTTTGTAGAAATTTTTTTTTAAATTCAGATTTAAATTTTAAAAGTCAAAAGCAGGTGATAAAAATCATTCCTGTTTTAACTGCAATTGGGACTAGAAATAGGGTAGAGCATTGTAAAATTATATTTTTCTTCTTTATATTCAAGATCACTAGTTTTTAGGATAGATTGGACAAACTTAAGGAGGTTTCAAAAATATTGTTCAGGACTTCATTTCAGGTACTTTATTCTGACAGAGAGCTCCAAGTCTGCAGAAGGCATTTCACCTGAATAAGATAGGTGAGATTTTACCCCATGGGTGAGAGAGAGAGGGAGTGTGTGTGTGTGTGTGTGTGTGTGTGTGTGAGAGAGAGAGAGAGAGGGAGTGTGTGTGTGTGTGTGTGTGACCTGGGTCAGAAAGAAGAGAAGGGCAATGTGGAGGAATGGAGAAACAGGAATATTTACCTTAGCTTCACTGAACACTGACTTTTAAACTTACTTCAAACGGCTTAATCTTAAAACAATACATTCACAAAAGACACATCTGACTGCACCCATTTTATCTCCTAAGAAGAATTAAAGGAAAGAAAACTCTCAGTGGATCTCCTTTTGTTACTGGTGGTGCCACAAGACAAGATTTAGAGACTACGTGTGGTTCATTTGAATCTCTTGAGTCTGTAATATGTCAGAATAGGGTTTCACGGAGATGCTGGATCCCCCTTCCAGCTAGCAAAGAACATTTTCCAGACCCTAGAAAATGCTTTAATGCATCATTAAATTTTACAAACAAAAGGTCGCCTGCACCTGTCACAGTCCCTCTCCTTTCTGAAGGAGCTGTAGGTGGAGACAAAGGTGGGAGGGTGTTTGCCAGGGCATTCTCCCCTGCTCTCAGAGGTGAGCTGATCCAGAGCTCTTTGACCTTATTACTTTTGATTTTCAGCTTAGTCCTCCATCATACTGCATTTCGTCCTCCCTAGAGGCCATTCTTTCTGCTTCCTTTGTCCCCTAAGGAACAGTACAGATCTGTGCAACATGGGAAAAAAAGGAATGATAATAACAGTAATAAAGAGCTGTGATACAGAGTGGTGCAGCAGACATCAGGCTAAGTGCATTCTACAGAGCAGCCTACTGGGCAGGCTTCCAGGAGGCTGCTGTTGTTAGGTGCTCTCTAGTCGATTTTCAACTCATAGCGACCCCATGTGACTGAGTAGAACTGCCCCGTAGGATTTTCTTGGCTGTAATCTTTATGGAAGCAGACCTCTAGGTATTTCTCCCAAGGAGCCATGGGTTGGTTGGAACCACCAACCTTCCTCTTAGCATGCAAGTGCTTAACCATTGAGCTACCAGGCCTCCTTCCCAGGAGGTTACACCCATCTATCTGGAGCTTGGGAGTGACCCTCTGCCTCTGTACCACTGTCTTCCAAGAGAAAGTCAAGCCTGGCCACCCTTTCAGGACTTCCTGGAGAGAGAGGCTGCTGTATTTAATGCAGTTCATCTAGGATAGGGACCACGGCGTTCATTTCTTAGAGTCTCCTTTTGCATGCCAGTTAAGGCACATTACTTAACTTCCCTTTATTTCAACTTTCTCATGGTTAAAAAGGGTCTAATCATAGTACTGACCTTATAGGGATGTTGAAAGGGTTACATAAATTAATAACTATGAAGACTTAGTGCTGGCCCATAGTGCTCAAATAGTGTTTCATTATTATTATAATTATTGTGGTTACAGTTATTGTGGAGGTGGAGGTTAATTCTGAAGGTCACGAGCTCTTAGAGGTGATATACGTCAGCCACCTAGTAAACACTCATGGAAGCAGGAAAGGGCGAGTGAGGTAGTGCGTCTCTGTAGATTGACAGGAGACTACGAAAAGTCCTTTCTGATCATGCCCCTTTATTAGTTGTTGGAATGAATGGGTAAGGCATGAGTGATCTCTTCACCCATCCCAGAAGGCTGACTGGAGTCCATTTGTTCATGGTCTATTTAAGATCCCCGTGTTCAGTTTACTACTATGGATTCATGTCCTCCCTCAGTTGATTCTTGACCTCTAGTCATTTCTTTTACATATTTATTGGGATGATTTTTTTTCTTTGTTGTTGTTGCCCAACTTAATATTTGAAAACCGCATAAAACCACATCATAATGGAATTAATGTCTGTAATGAGAAGCAGTTCAGGAGTCATGTTCTTACAGAGGCTTTATAATGGGTTTTTAGATGGTCTCTATTTGGTACCCAGAGCTAGTGGCACTTGAACTAAAGAAGAATCAGTGGCTGAACACACTGTATTGATGAAATTTTACAGTGAATATACTCAGTTTATTTCATTTTCAGAGTAATATGTTTGTTCCTCAGGCTGTTTAATCTGTTCAGTATTCAAAAGGCAAACAAGTTTCTGTTCATGAGGCAGAATGTGGCGTTTTAAAAATATTGACAATATTAGATTATGCTGGCATTTTTCATCTTCAAAATATATAAAGTTAAGACATGGGGGCTCTGCAGTCGGTGCATCATTACTGATACTTAAATACTATTTTCAACCTTTTTGCAATTTATTGTCCTCTGATGTTTGTCACTTTTGCAGAAAGATGGAAACATAGTTTCAAATATTACACAATATGTTTCTTCACTACACACATCCAGGGTCTTTTGTTTAAAGTAGTAATGAAATATGCTTGAAGTGATCAAAATTTAATGGAGCATAGAGCATTTGTAGGCCAGAAGCTTTAGGATGGAATGCAAACAGCAGTAAATGTCTAAATTTATTTTCTTCCAGACTTTCATCTTACAGTGATTTTTTGCAAGAATGGTATCAGGGTCTTGTTGGGAACATTTAATAGAAGCTATAATAGATAATAACTGACTCTGTAATTAGTCATTTCGAGACAGAGGTACTCTTTGAGCCAGTGATAAGAATTGAACTGTGTCGCTAACATCATGTTTTCATTCTGCTGTCACAGCCCAGCAATCCATATTCATAGACTCCTGGTGCTCAGCTCATTGCCAATTTAACACAGATGTGGAAGAGAGATGTACAGTCTCCTCAGGCTTTTGATCCTTTCTTATGTTTTATTTCAGGAAATGGCAGAGTAACTTCAGAGCAAAGATAATGGTATAAGGTGTCTTAGTGACAAAATCATCAGAAGATTAATTTGGTGTGTACATAAAATATGTATATATATATATATATACTCATACATAAAATACATATATGCAAAAGAAGCACTGTTATGGTTAAATGTAAAATTCAACCAAAATTTTCTTAGACATTTCAGATTTGTGAGTACAGTACTGTAGTAAGATACTGCACTATTTCTCACTTTTTGCTTTCCTTTTAGGAGAAACCTCTATTTCCATATATCTCTATGAAAAACACTGGTCCTTTTTCTCTGTAGAAGAGAAGTTAGATTTCACAATTTTGTTACATTGGCTATACTCTGTTCTCGGTTATGTTTTCTTTTTATATTTTATGTTTTTAATAAATGTTCCATGTGAATGAATTTGACATATGTTGGCTGAGTTCCCCTGTGAGCCAAGCACTGCGGAAGGTGGGATATGGTTAGTGCTGCATGGTTTCTGAGAGCCAGGGCTCACTGAGCGGGGAGGGCTGCTGCCACCCAGGAGGTCAGAGAAGGCTTCGTGACAGAGATGGGTATGATTTTAACAAAAGGAAACAGGGAGAAGCCACTTTAGGTGAGGGCACCCTCTAAACAAATCAAGGAGGTGGGGGAGTACAGAATGCATTCTGGTTTGACTGGGACAAAAGGTGTTTTCAGATGAAATGGAGAAATTTGATGGAGAGATTGGTTATAGCCACAACCTGAAAGTCTTTGAATACCATGCTGAAAACTTAAGACTTCAATCTATGGATGATACTCCCGAAAAATCAGAAATCTAGAGATGGTTGGTGAACAAGGGAACGATATGATCTGATAAGACACATTTGCTTTCTGTTTACAGGTAATATACATACTTATTTCCTCCCCTAAAATGTGCTGTTAAGTTCAAAATTCTGTCTGCAATCCATAATATTGATACTGCTGTTTTTGCTTTATAATCAAAATAGCTAGTTCTGCTTACAGTATTTTAATGCAAAACTATGAAAGATACAAAACTTGACCCTAGGCTCTAAGACAAAAAGTGTCCCCTAGGAGTTTGTGCGTCGATGGTTATGGTTTGTATCCTGTTAATGCCGTGTATTAAGGCCTGAAGTGTTAGTCCTATTTTTTCTTCTATGAACTTTATAGTTTTAGGCTTTATATTCAGGTCTTTGATCCATTTTGAAGTAGTTTTTGTATAAGG
>NW_004444262.1:246843-252208 GCF_000243295.1 Trichechus manatus latirostris
CAATGTCATAAAACAACATGTGTACTACTGTTTCATGAGAAACTATTTGTTCTGTAAGCCTTCACCTGAAGTACAATAGAAGAAAAAAGAAAGTGTCCTCTAGGAAAGAAGTATACAAATTTTACCACGAAAAAATTTCAAACCATGAATAGAAGTAGATCAGATGGCAGACTGAGTTGTTTAAATGGGTGTTTACCTATTTAAAGTCATCAGATTATTATTTGATGATTTCACATAAACCTTTGGTATCTGAGGTAGATAAATTGTTGTTGTTGTTAGGTGCTGTTGTATCGGTTCTGACTCATAGCGACCTGATGTACACCAGAATGAATAATGCCTGGTCCCACACCATCCTCACAGTCACTGCTATGTGTGAGCCCGTTGTTGAAGCCACTGTGTCAGTCCATCTTATTGAGGGTCTCCCTCTTTTTCTCTGACTCTCTACTTTAGCAAGCTTGATGCCCTTCTCTGGGGACTGGTTCCTCCTGATAACATGTCCAAAGTATGTGAGATGAAGTCTCACCATCGTGGCTTCTAAAGATCATTCTGGCTGTACTTCTTCCAAGACAGTTTTGTTCATTCTCCTGGCAGTCTATGATATATTCAATATTCTTTGCCAAAACCATAATTCAAATGCATCAATTCTTCAGTCTTCCTTATTCGTTGCCCAGCTTTCGCATGCATATGAGGCAGTTGAAAATGTCATGGCTTGGGTCAGGTGCACCATAGTCCTGAAAGTGATATCTTTGCTTTTCAACACTTTAAAGAGGTCTTTTGCAGAAAATTTGCCCAGTGTAATAGATTATTTGATTTCTTGACTGCTGCTTCATGGGCATTGATTGTGGATCCAAGGAAAATGAAATCCTTGACGTCAATCTTTTCTCCATTTATCATGATGTTGCTTATTGGTCCAGTTATGAGGATTTTTGTTTTCTTTATGTTGAGGTGTAATCCATACTGAAGGCTGTGGTCTTTGATCTTTATGAATAAGTGCTTCAAGTCCTCTTTGCTTTCAGCCAGCAAACAAGGCACACTATCCCATACCAAAAACCAAACCAAACCCGTTGCCATTAAGTTGATTCCAACTCATAGCGACTCTACAGGACAGAGTAGAACTGCCCCATAGGGTTTCCAAGGAGTGGCTGGTAGATTCTAACTGCTGACCTTTTAATTAGCAGCCATAGCTCTTCACCACTGCGCCACCAGGGCTCCAGATGTATATGTGTGTGCGTGTGTGTGTGTGTGTCTGTGTCTGTGTGTGTGTCTGTGTGTCTGTAAGGTATGTATTATGTATGTATATATGTATATGGAGTCCCTGGTTAGTGAAAATAGTTTACAAGCTCAGCTGCTAACCAAAAGGTTGGAGGTTCGAGTCCACTCAGAGGCACTTAGGAAGAAAGGCCTGGCAGTCTACTTCTGAAAAATCATGGTTGAAAACTCTATGGAGCACAGTTCTACTCTGACACACACATGAGGTTGCTGAATTGGAGTCAACTCAATGGCAACTGCAACTGGTACTATATATGTAAATAGCATAGTTCTAGTAGTCTGAATATATTATGTAACTTCTAGTGCATTTTATTGTTTGGGTTAGTTTACCTATCCTAAGTGCATTTATAATAAACTTCTTCCCCCTCCAACTTTTTAATATGAAAATTTTCTAAAAGGAAAGTTGAAGGACTAGTACAACAAACATCTATGTATCTACCACCTAGATTCAACAATTGTTCATATTTTATAGTGAACTTCTTTTAAAGTGAATTGACACTTGGTAAATATTACTTGTTCTTCATCTTAACATTAGCTACAACATCTGGCTGATAATTCGGAAAAGGCATGAAGGGTTTAGTTAGATATCATTGAGACACAGAAAGTCCTACCGGTTGCTTATCTTAAAGGCAGTTCAAATATAAAAATGTTGTGGAATTTTCCCCTATTCTAATGTACCTACATTTATATTTTTAGCTATATCATCTACTTATGCAAAGGTAGTTTCATATATAACTATTTTTAAAGGAAACATTTTAAAATGATATTAGCTTTGGAACATTTTAAATTATGCATTTCCTAATCAGAGTATTAGAAATTTACAAAAATATCTATAGTTAGGAATTGGGACTGCAAATGAGTACATCTGTACACACACATACATATATTCTTATAATTCATGCAAAGTTTATTATAAATAGAAGACAACATATATCTCTTTTTTCAGTTAGCTTCATCAATGGCCAAATTTTGTGGTAACCATGAAAGTTATAAATTTTCCTCTGAGTTCATGTATGTATTAAAATAATTTTATATTCAGAAATGTGAGCTTCAGTTTTTTTCTATCATGAGCCACATTAACACTGAGTAAACTTTTTCTTCAATTTATCATAAATCACTCTGCTGCTTTCAAGAAGATTATTACAACTGGCTGGACGGTAGCTGTTTGTGGCTGTAAGTGATGAGCCAAAATTGCATGCGCCCGTGTGTGTCTGTGCACGTGTGTGTGTGTATTGTGTGCTCTAGAGTCTATTCCGACTCATTATGACCCTCTAAGACAGAGTAGAACTGCTATAGGGGGTTTCCAAGGCTGCAGTCTTTATGGGAGCAGGTCACTAGGTCTTTTGTCCCATGGAGCTGCTGAGCATATTTGAACCACAGATCTTTCATTTAGCAGCCGAGTGCTTGACCATGGTGTCACGGGGCTCCTTCAGCTACGACTAGAGAAGCTAAAATAGTGCTTGAAGGGTGAGTCCCAGCAGAATTGGAGGAAAACAAGCCAAGTCAGGGCGCATAGGAAGAGTAAGAGCCAGTACAAGTGGGGGTCAGATGAAGCTTGGTAGAAAGGGATCAGAAGATACCAGAGGGCAAGGTGAGGGGAGAGACCCCAAATGAAAAACACTATCTTCAGGGTTGATAACACAGAATCGTGTGTAACAATCACTGCAGGGCACCGGTAGCCAGATTGGCCTCGATACCTGGACAGAGGTTTTTTGTTTCTTGTTTTTGTTTTTTAAAGGTAACTTTGACAGACTAACCGGGTGAGTAGAGAAAAGTGGAAGCATTTGAGTGAAAGGGAAAGGGCAGAAAGAAAGAATGTTAATAAAGTGCTTTCAAAGTCAAAGTTCCTTGTTCTAAAGTTTTCAGCATGCTAGCTCATACTGCTCATAGTTCACTAACTAGTGCTCTGGTTGATACAAATGTGGGCTGGAGGCTTTCTGAAACTTCCCACACAAACCAACAGGGAATCCAAACTATGTTAGATTTTTTTAAATACAGAAATTGGACCCATTTTCTACTCAAGTAAAAGGGACCCTGGTGATCAGAAAGATATGTCTTAAATCCCATAGGAGTCTGGGTTACATTTCCTCTTACTTAAAAAAGAAGCTGATTTCCAGTTCACATGGATTGTGCATTACATCGGTTTAAAGAAGGAAAAGGAATGCTCGTTCCACAGTGTCAAAAGAGTAGCATCTACCCAAATGCAGAATATCGATTGTTTCCCTAAAAATACTTTAAATTCGTACTCAAGCAAGAAGAGAAATAGATGATAGTCAACTAGTGTCCAACAACGGAACTTTTTCTTTAGATGATGTGTAAACATACAGCATGTGAGAATTTGTGTGTACTTAAGTCTGTCCGTCAAATGTCTTTGGCTAGCCTCTTAGTTTCTTTTGGTATTGATCTGCCTTGCCCTCAGGAAACGTATTTAAAAAAATAATTAAAAACAATTTTTTTTATTATGCTTTACAGTGCAAATGAGTTTCTCATTCAAAAATTTATGCACGAATTATTTTGTGACAGTGGTTTCAATCCCTGCAATATGTCAGCATTCTCCCCCTTTCCACCCCGGTTCCCCTTGTCCATTTGTCCAATTTCCTGTCCCTTCCTGCCTTCCTGTCTTTGCTTTTGGTAGGTGCCGCCCATTTGGTCTCATATACTTGACTGAACTGAGAAGCACATTCCTCACGTGTGTTATTATTTGTTTTGTAAGCCTGGACTTCAGGAGTGGCTTCAATTCTGAGTTAGCAGGGTGTCTGGGGGCCATAGTCTTGGGGGTTCCTTCAGTCTGGTCTTTTTTTGTGAATTTGAATTTTGTTCTACATTTTTCTCTGTCCAGAACCCTCTATTGTGATCCCTGTCAGTGCGGTAGGTGGTGGTGGTCGTGTACCATCTAGTTCTTCTGGGTTCAGGCTGGTGGAAGCTGTGGTTCCTTAGTCCTTTGGACTAATGTTTTCCTTGTGTCTTTTGTTTTCTTTATTCTCCTTTTGCTCCAGACAGGATGGGACCAATAGATGTATCTTTGATGGCCACTCACAAGCTTTTAAGACCACAGATGCTACTCACCAAAGTAGTATGCGGAACATTTTCTTTATGAACTATGTTATGCCAGTTGACCTAGATGTCCCCCAAGACCATGGTCCCCATCCCTCAACCCCAGTAACTCAATCCCTCAAGGTATTTGGATGTGTCTAGGAAGCTTCTGTGACTTTGTTTGGTCAAGTTGTGCTGACTTCCTGTATGTTGTGTGTTGTCTTTCCCTTCACCAAAGTTAACATTTGTCTACTATCTAGTTAGTGATTTCCTCTCCCCAACCCTCCCCTGCCTCGTAACCATCAAAGATTGTTTTTTTCCATGTATGAATCTTTTCTTGAGTTTTCATAATTGTCATCTCAGACAGTATTTGTCCTTTTGTGGTTGACTTATTTCACTCAGCATAATGCCCTCCAGATTCATCCATGTTGTGAGATGTTTTGTGGATTCATCATTGTTCCTTATTGTTGCGTAGTATTCCAATATGTGTATGTACCATAATTTGTTTATTCATTCATCTATGGATGGCCACTTAGGTTATTTCTATCCTTTTGCTATTGTGAATAATGCTGCAATGAACATGGGTGTGCATGTGTCTATTCTTGCGACGGCTCTTATTTCTCTAGGATATATTCCTAGGAATGGGATTGCTGGATCATATGGTATTTTCATTTCTAGCTTTTTAAGGAGGTGCCATATCATTTTCCATAGTGATTGTACCATTTTATATTCCCACCAGCAGTGCGTAAGAGCTCCAATCTCCCCAAAACTTCCCCAGCATTGTTATTTTCTGTTTTTTTGATTAGTGCCAGTAATGTCAGAGTGAGATGGTACCTCATTGTAGTTTTGATTTGCATTTCTCTAATGGCTAATAATTGTGAGCATTTTCTCATGTGTCTGTTAGCCACCTAAATGTCTTCTTTGATGCTATATCTGTTCATATTCTTTGCCTATTTTTTGATTAGGTTACTGTCTTTTTTTTAAAATATTTTATTGTACTTCAGGTGAAGGCTTACAGAACAAATAGTTTCTCATGAAACAGTAGTACACATGTTGTTTTATG